>NC_089595.1:14191236-14491236 GCF_019320115.1 Miscanthus floridulus
ACTTGCTCTCTTGTATGCTTCCTGTGCTCTCTTTGTTGCTTTTAATATATATATTCCTCCTGTAGTCCTGTTCTTTAAAAAAACATATTAGGACTGTTTTTGGTGTTCTACCTGCGAATTAAATAGCATTTGACACAATACTCCCCCCTCACCTTTTTTTCCCTTTTTTTTGTTTATATAGATTTGTCCAAGCCAGGTGATAGGGTGGAGTTTGTGCCAAAGGAGGAGGACGTTGAGTCAGATGAAGCCCTGCGGGACCTGTATGAGCGCTGGTGTAAGGCTTTTAACCAGAAGCGTGAGCCTGATGAGATGGCTCGCCGGTTCAACAAGTTCAAGAACAGGGTGCTGCGTATTCAAAGTATGAACAAGGCTAATCAGTCATGCAAGGTGGGACTAACCAAGTTCTCTGATGGAAAGCTAGCGGAGATGCGTGCCAATCGTGATCCGCATGATTGTATGCTTGCACAGAAGTTTCCAAATTCATGTCTTCTTTGGAAAGGTGATGGCAAATTTCTGAAGGAAGTCTTTGCTGATTTTGATGTGGTTAATGGAAAACTTTTTGTGTACTTTCCTTTGGAGAAGGGGACACGCGTCGCAGATAAGAAGGAAATCTCTACTGAGTATGAAGTTGTTTATGGCAGATTGTTTGTTGCAGATCTACCTGAGGGACGTGAGCTGTTAGTCCCAAATAATGAGTTCATCAAGCGCCGCTGGATCCCATACCTCCCCTGAATACCTATTTAGCTGTACGGTGGCTATCCTTGTGTGCTCCTTTACCAAGTAGTTGTCCCTCTGCTAAGGAATGCGTATGTTAGACTGGGTTCCTTTTGCCCAATAATGCATATGTAGTAGTGCTTTTGCAAGGCATGCATCTATGTAAGAAATCATGCTTCTCCCTTACCACCGATGTGCTCAGAAATCGTGGGGCATTGTGTTTCGGCGCCATCCTGATCCAGCGAGTCATGATTGTGTGTGGGGTAAAGATGAGCAACGGGCCAGCCTGGCCCGGCACGGCCCGATCGGGCTCGGGCCCTTTTGGCCCGCTGGGCCATCGGGCCGTGCCTGAACAGTCCACTGTGTCTGGTGGACGGTCCAGGCACGGTCCGTGGGCCGAATATCGGGTCGTGCCAGCCCGTGGCCCACTGGTCCATCGGGCCAGCCCATAGCCCATTACATAGTAAACACCATATTTCAAACAACACGATCACAGGTTCAAACTTCAAACAATCATAGGTTCACATATTCATATTCAACAATCACAGAAACACCAGATGACAAAAGATTTGAGCTGTTTGTGCAATGTCGTCTCATTAAAAACCTTTCTAGGTAAAACTCACACCTCGTGAGATAAAACCCTAGAAAGGAAAAGAGTACGGCCAGCTCAATAAATTAAAATATTCAAATTGTTCAAAGTTATTACAAACCAGCTAGCTCAAATGTCTCAACTCTCACAACTAAAGTCGCACTCACAGCCTCTCAGGCTCTCAGCTCTCAGCAGTCAACCATCACCAGCAGTAGATGATCCACCAGCTTCATCATCAAGGTACTGCTCTTTGAAGTACTCTTCTAGCTCTTTGTCCTCCACAGTGTGTTGTCCACTGGATTCACCTAGCTCCCAGTCTTTGACATAGATTAGCATCTCCACGCTGTCCGCGCCCAATCGCCGTCGCCGCTTCTCAATGATCCTGCCAGTAAGACTAAAGGTAGACTCCGAAGAAGTAGTTGATACAGGAACAGTCATAATATCTTTAGCCAAGGTACAGAGAACTGGATAGGTTAGTTTATGCTCATGCCACCAATTGAGGATATCAAAGTCATCATCATATGCCACAACATTGTCACTGTCAAGGTAAACAGTGAGCTCAGAGAGACCAGGAGGCACAATAGATCCTGCAGATGCACTTGAAGGACCAGAAGAAACTGATCCTCCAAAAATTTTGCCCCGTGCCTGCTTTATCTTACCTGTCAGTCCAGATGGATGGGTGGTTCTAGCTGGCCTAGCAGCACCAAACTTAGATTCATACTTGTCATAGAGTTTATGCAACTCAGATTTAACCTCAGCAAAGTAATCAATGTAACTCATATTGTTATTTAGAGCAAGCAAGTCAAGCACATTTCCCAGACCTTTCAACTTAGCCCTTGGGTCAAGAATAAATGCAAAAGAGTATAACAGTGGTATATTCTTTCAATACTTAAGAAATTTATTCTTCATTGGCACAACTACAGCAGCAAGAGTATTATCATGTTCAAATTCATGTAGATGGGATGCAATCTTAAGTATGTGATGCAGTACCAAAGGACTAGTGGGGTAATAAACACCAGAAAGTACAACAGTTGAATCATAGAACAACTCAAGGAACTGCAATACCTTGTCAGCAATGTATCAATGCTGTTCATTCAATAGAGGATAGCTAGACTGAGAATTGATGAACACAGAAAACACAGATCTATATGGCATGAGATGTTTTAGCATAAGGTAGGTTGAGTTCCATCTAACATCCATATTCAACATCCATATTCAAAGCAAATTTATGAGGCCTCATACCCTTAGCAATGCAGTAGTTTTTGAATTGTGCAATGCGATGATTAGATGAATTTAGAAAGTTAATTGTAGTCCTAAAAACCTCCATGTGTGGTTTAAGTCTTTTCAAACCAGATTTAACAATCAAATTAATTATATGGCAAGCACATCTCTGATGCACAACATGATAGATCTTTTTACTAGGATTCAATGGATCAATATCATAACCCAAGTAACCAGCAAGCAGAGGACTCAAAGTAAGCATAATAGATGTATTAGCAGATGCATTATCAAGGCTAACAGAAAAAACTTTGTCAAGTAGGCCCCAATCTCCAAGCACACCAGCAATAATTTCAGCAATGTTAATACCACTATGAGTCACTTCAATCAGTTTAAAGCCAATAACAGCTTTCTTAAGTTCCCACTCAGAAGTAATGTAGTGAGCAACAACAGTGATATAATCTTCCTTAGCATTGCCAGACCAGATATCAGATGTCAAACAAACAGAAGACACACCAGGCATTACTTCATTTTTTAGGTGATGCAGTTTTTCATTGAAAAGCTTAGAAAGATCTCTAGATGTGGTGAATCTAGACACTCTCTTGTATCTAGGATTGTGAGCACGCTGAATGTAATCATCCCAAGCATCATTGTCAGCAATAGATAAAGGCAGATCTAATCTAGCAATCAAACGGCAAAGCTCAGCTCTAGCAACATCAGGCCTATATTCCCAGTTCCTATAAGACCCATCAGGATTCAAAGCAAGCCTAGTTTGAACCAAATTAGCCTGTTCTGTTTTCTTCTTGCATGAGAGCATATGTCTTTTCAAATGACCAGTGCCATTAGCAGATTTACTAGACAAACGAGACTTACAGAGCTTACAAATAGCAACAACACGTACCTCACCGTCCACTATCTCTATGATTTCATCAAAGTTAGCCCAGATAGGGGATCGGTGCTTACTAGTGGTGGACGAAGCCAGAGATGCTGCATCGCTGGTGGCCGCAGCACTAGCCGCTGCATCGTCGCGGTTGGTCGGAGCAGCACTCCTACCGAACAAGAGATGAGCAGCATCTCCCATGTTGTCTTCGTCATTGGGGATCTGCCCTATGGCCCTGAGCTCGTCATTGATGGTTGGACCATCGTCACCATCAGCGGACTCAGAGCCGGCCATGGCAGATGGCACCCACCCAACCGGCACCGTCCCTCAACGCCTCCTACGGCACCAGCTACACACCGGCGACCTGCGAACCAAAAACACCAAGAAATGGATTAGGGTTCATGTGATTGCCTACTAGATCTAGGGTTAGGGTTAGGGTTAAAGGTACTTGCCTGCATGGAGACGGAGCCCGGCGCCGGAGAAATGGAAAAGAAGACGAAGACGAGACGGAGAAGAGGGGGGAGACAAAAGGAGATCCCAAGATCCAGTCAGAGAGAGACAGAGAGTCAAACTAGTTAGAGAGGTAGGGAGAAAGAAGTGAGACGAGGAGGGGGGAGAGATCAGAGAAGAGGAGATCTCAACATCCGGTGTCGGCAGCGGTAGCCTGGGAGGTGGACGACGGCAGCGGTAGCCTGGGAGGTGGTCGACGGTAGGCAACGGGTGGCGACCGGCGGCGAGAGGCGAGGCGAGGTGGGGATTAGGGTTAGGGTTTCAGAGCTCAAAGGCGAGGGTGGCGGGCGAACGGCTGCGGGCGTGGGCGGAGTGAGGGGGAATGGCCGAAGGTGGGGGTCCGCCGGGGCGGGGGGGCTTATATAGCCCCTCCAACTGTCGGGCCTCCACCGAGCTGGCCATTGTAAAATGGGCCGGGCCGTGCCGCCCGGCGGGCCGAGGCCCCAGCCCAAGCCTGGCCTGCTACGGGCTTTGGGCGGGCACGGGCCCGGTTAGGGTTCGGGCCGTGCCGTGCTCGGGTCGGGCCCAATAACCGTGCTTTGGGCCGGGCCTTTGGCCCACGGGCTGCATGCACATCTTTAGTGTGGGGATCCAATAGCTTTTGTGTGTAATGGAGAACTTTCAATGATTTCTGAAGATAAAGATTTCAACCAAATTGCAGTGCCTTATCTATATCTTTGTATTTATTTGTTGTTGTATATAGAAGCAATGTATTTATTTGTTATTGCATATAGATATAGCAGCAATCATTCATGTAGCTTGCACTCAGGCGGCATCTTTTAGTAGCAGTGTTGTAGATAATTGCTCCAGAGTTAAGGATTTATTACAGGTTTCTGTAACATAACAAAAAGCAATATGATTTAGGCAGTCGGCCTCTTTTAGTAGCAGTGTGTAAGGATTTATAGGAACATAACAAAAAGCAATGTGATTTATTATGGTTCAGATTTCTGGTTGCCTTGCACCTTCTTTTGCCGAAACAAAAAAAGGTGGAACAATCGATTATGGTTCAAATTTGCATCACTTTTCGTTTTCGCCAAAACAAAATGGTGGAACAGTCCCTACCCTCGTCACGACGGACGAAGCAGCGGCCTGCTCTCTCCCTCGTCGTGGAACCACCGGCTGCAGGCTGCAGGCTGCAGCCACCTGCCACCCAACTCTTCCTAGCTGGTGGCTCCCGCTGCTTGCACCTTCTTCCACCTCGTGCATGGCACAGCCGAGCTGTTCTGCTTGCATCTCGGACTCTCGGTGTAAGGAAGGCTACAAGCAAGACAAAATCAAATGCAAACAACAGTTCTTGGTTTAAAGTTTTAGTAGTATATATGTATGGATCCATGTATGTATATATGAAATATCTTTTCTGGTTGGTTGACTACTTGAGTCTTGAGATATAGGTTATCCCAAAACATTTTTATTGATGTTTTGTGATCACAATTCACAAGGAACTTCTTGTTAAGAACTTCCTCAATTAGAGGATTAATGGGCTCATGTCATATGAGCCTTGGAGGCTACCGTATATGCCTGAAGGCTACATCTATATAAAGAGACTACATGTGTACCTTTAATGAGGAATAAGAGATGGCTCCCTCCCACATATATTTGTCTCATGCGTTCCTTGTGTTGTTCTTAAGGATTGGGAAGGAAAACGGGATCTGCATCTACAACTTCTATACGCCCCTTTTTTTGGGATTGGAGACTGGAAAAACGAGAAAACGGATCTGGCAATCCGTGAACAGGTCGATTCTCAACACGTTATCAGCAGCTCTTCTAACTAGGTGAGACGTTCTTAATTTGTTAATGATTTATGGATCTTGAAATATGATCCTAATTGTGGTTTGATTTCTGTTTTTCCAACGCCTTGACTCAGCACACGCCGCCGATTGGCCGTGGGCATGTGTACACCATCGGCCACAACGGCACAACCTCTACGCGTTGCAGAAGGATCATCAGCAAGGACATGCGTGCATAGATGCATGTTTGCCCGGAAGACGGACCACGATGAAAATCATACATCTCGTTTGCCTTTCGATAATCAATCACTATTTGGATTTTGCTAATAATAGATTGATTTTTTTTATGTAACCCAACGTCATCTCGCAATTGGGGAAATACGTGAGCCATCGGCCGCCAGGCGTGCCAGCACGAGCAGCCGTGGATCGGATCTACTGAATACTGATACTGGCATTCGGCTCACGGCTCTGGATTGAGCGCCGATCGAGCACCGCCTACCGGCCATGGACGACTCGCTCGCATGCGGAGACAACGCAGAGGTGAGAGATGGCCGAGCTACACCCCAGGCTCCGGCGAACTCCATCGTGCGGGCCGGCTCCGTTCCCAACCTCTCGCGCGCAGCCGTTTCGGCGTGTCTGCTCCCGTCCGGCGCCGGTGAGCTCCGCCGTGGAGGCGGGTTCCGGCCCCGGCTCCGGCGAGCTCAGCCCTGGCCTTGGCCTCGCAGTCGCAGCGCCCCGCCGTACGGCGCCCCGGCCCTCAACGCTGGGCAGGATAGGCCTCCTCCACCTTCTCCATTTGAGCAATCAAAGTTCAGTAATTGACGCTTCAACAAATAAATGCATATACGTGCTAGTACATGCATATACTCCATGTTCGAATGAATGAAAGAACAAAGGCCAGAGTCGCGGTTGTTCGCCTCGTTCTGCGGCGTCGCTTCGTCATCAAGTTGACAGGTTACGGTTTGCCGATAAATTCCGTCAATATATTTTCTTATATATTTTCTACCATAAATCATGTTGGACGTACCGTTGTCGGCCATCCCCACCACCAGGCGTGCAAACGTTCGGCATCGACTACACTACCTCTGCCAGTTGTCTGCACTGCAGCGACATGTGTCGTCATCAAGCGGGCAAATCTACGACAGTGTCAAACGCCCTATGCGGTATGTATCTACTAACCACTACTCTACACGGCATGTGTCGTAGATCAAATTGGCATCCCCGACAAGGTATGAATAAATCGCATCTCGAAGAATGAATTTGTCTTGACCATCAAAGTTGGGTAATTATTAGTCCGACGCAGACTAATTTTTTTATGGTCTATAATTGATGTTTCTGTTAATTAAGACTGAGAGCACTCGGCGCCGGCTGTCGGCCTTCCCACGAGCACATATGGCTTGACGTGGGTATATGCTCGCTGTTGTGCCGCTAACTAGTCGCGCCCCGTCTGTTGCCGCGGACGTACACATCAGTATCCATGATAATGCAATCCTATTGTTATGTGCTACTAGGATTGAGAGGAGAGAGTCGAAGGGAGCGACGGCGTCTGCCGTGCTATAGTACGCGCGGAACTACAGTACAAGCGGGTACTGTTCACGGCTAGGGCTGCGAGGGTGAGAGAGCCGGCCGCGGGGCGTTCGTCTACGGCCGGAAGGGTTTTCCTTCTTAATTCTTGCCTAATTAGATTGATACAACTCATCTCCTTATATAGAGAGGTTTACTTGACTCCTAAGTAAGCGATCATTATCTCTAATTAACCCTAACACTAATGGGCTATACATCTAGCCCAGGCCCAATAGGCCCCTACCATACTCTAACACTACACCCCACCTGGACATGCAGCTCGTCCTCGAGCTGCAACCTAACCAACTTATAACAATGTCTCGACACAAACCGATCACTTAAAAACAAGCATTTTACATCTCAACTTATTTTATTATTATCAATCGAAAATAGATATGAACTCTTTATTTTTGCAGCCTCTTCAATTGATGGCAGACACCAGCCCGACGCATAAGCTGCACGTAGACAACCACCTAGATCCCATGGACACCATCTTGACGAAAGGGGTGCATGTATATGGCCACCTAGAAGTAGTCGCAACAACGGCCAGCGGAGGCGCCCTCGCGGTGGTCGGTGGCGGAAAGCGGCGGCGCTAGGCAGTGCGCTCCCGCTGGTGACACCATGCCTTCTCCTCGCCGGACGAATACTGGTCTGCACCGCACAGAGAAGAGCGGATGGCTTTCGACGGAGAACGACGAGGGGAGCGCCTCCCCAACCGCCGCCACCGCAGAGTTTGAGTTCGCCGCCCGCGAGAAAAACAGCATGCCCGTCGCCCGTGGGGGAAACCACCGACACCTGGTGTGTAAGCATCTTCCCCAGCAGCTCCATCGCGATGTCCGTCGGATGCTCGATCTGTCGCGACTTCTCACCCTCGTCTTGGATCTGCTGGACGCCGGCGCCCCTATAGAAGATGCCATCAATGAATGGGTGCTGGAGGCTCGGCCCACTGGAAAGGACAACAGCGCCAGTGGTGGGCGCTGGAGCGACCGTCGTCGTGGCCGCCGCACATAACAATCTGGTAGATTGATAGGACTTGATGCCCTACCGGTGTTGTTGCGCAGGTTATAGGGGTGGAAGAGGGGAGGACATGGTCTGTACTCTCGACGACGGCGAGGGGCCGTGGCGGCGAGAGCGGCGGCTGCTGCTGCAACCCTAGAGTTCACGTCGCGCTACAGTAACGCGGGTGCTGTTCACGCGAGGGAGAGAGGGCAGAGACGGCTGGCTCCCAAGGGAAGCCAGCAACTTAATTGTTGCTTTCTGCTTAATTCCAATCATCCCTGATTATAAGTATTTATCCTTCCCTATAGATACTATAATTAAGGAACTATATTTATCTCTAATAAAATACCAAATAAGCGATAAATTGGGCCTCTAAGCCCCTTAACAGACCGGCCCCTAGCCACTATTGGGCCTGCGCCTGGCATAGGGGATGCCGGTCATAACATCTCTCCCCGCCTACGCAAACAACTCATCCTTGAGTTGGAAGTCAGGGAAGTGCTCGCGGAACTCGTCAAGAGTCCTCTGGTGGTATGGCCACGTCCCCGTATTCGATGGGCGCGGCGTCCTCCTCAATGTAGTCCCCGGACTCCATGTAGAAGAGCCACTGACACACATGTCTAGGGATGTAGGGCTCATCGCAGTTGTAGCATAGTCCTTGGCGATGACGTTCCAGCTGCTTCGTCGGTGTAAGGCGGCGAAACGGGGGAGCCGCGGGGCCTGCCCCGCCTGGGCCACCCTGGGTGCGCGCGCTAGAGGAGGCTGACCCTGACGCGGAGCCGGCGCCGGCTGCATGGTAGCCGCACGACGCTCAAATGCCCGGGCATAGTACATGGCCGTCTGGAGGTCTCGGGGGTCGCGTATCTCCACGTCCACCCAGATATGATCTAGAAGGCCACCAACGAAGAGCTCGGCCCGCTGATGCGTGGAGACGTCCCGGGCGTGACATGCCATCGCCTGGAAGTGATCGGCAAACTCATGCATAGTGGAAACAAACGGCAGCCGGCCTAGCTCAGCCAGCCGACTCCCATGGATCGAAGGGTCGAAGCGCAGACGACACAGCTCCTTGAAGCGTTCCCACGGTGGCATGCCCTCGTCCTGCTTGAGGGCGTAGTCTAGGCCACCCCCCGGAGATGATAGGAGGTGAGTCAGGTACGGTCGGAGGCGAGCATGCGCTGACCCCGAAAGAATTGCTCACACTGGTTGAGCCAATTCAGGGGATCAACGGAGCCGTTGTATGTGGCGAACTCCAACTTATAAAACTTGGGCGGCGGCGGGTCCTATGTGGCGGCCAAGGGTGCCACGCCCATCATGTCCAGCGAGGGCGACGCGGCGGAGAGCGTCGGCATCAGGCTGCCGCCGTGGAACAGGGGGCCATCCACCCTGCCGTAGAGGACGCCCGGAGCCGGGGCGCCGCCAGGCGCCATGACAGCCCCGGTGGTCGGGAGTGGCGGTAGGTGCGGCTGGGTACTAGGCGCCGTGTAGATGGGTTTTGACGAACCGGTGATCCAAGCCGGAAGCGGTGACGACGACGGCGGGAACTTGATCTGCTGGATGGGAACGCCCTAGGACGACGGCGGCGCGGCTGGGAACGAGGTCATCGCAGTCCTGTCGTAGGGCATCCCATACTGGTACGAGATGACCAACGTCGTGGTCGCGGCCGAGGGCGACGGCGGCGGGGGTAGCTGGTGGTGGTGTGGCGGTGGAGGAGGTGGTAGCTGGGGCTAGGGCTGGGGCGCATAGGGCCCGACAAGGAAGGCCCTGATGCCCGCCACGGCCGTCATCTGCTCCGGGGTGAGGACGAGGGCGGACGACGCCGGGGTAGAGGGCGCAATCGCCCCTGAGGACGCCAGTGCGCCCAATGTCGGCGCGCCTGCTGTGTGGGGCATCAGCGCCGACGAAGACGCTGGCGGCGGCGGGTGGGAAGAACTCGGTAGCGGGCTGGACATGATCGAACTAGAGATCTCTGATACCAGATTGTTATGTGCTACTAGGATTGAGAGGAGAGAGTCGATGGGAGCGACGGCGGCTGTCGCGCTATAGTACCCGTGGCGCTACAGTACCGTGGGTACTGTTCATGGCTAGGGCTGCGAGGGTGAGAGAGAGCCGGTCGCGGGGCGTTCACCCATGGCCGGGCAAGAGGGAAGGGTTTTCCTTCTTAATTCTTGCCTGATTAGATTGATACATCTTCTCTCCTTATATAGAGAGGTTTACTTGACTCCTAAGCAAGCGACCCTTATTTCTAATTAACCCTAACACTAATGGGCTATACATCCAGCCTAGGCCCAATAGGCCCCTGCCATACTCTAACACCTATGGTGGCCTGTAGCTGCATATATATGACCATTTTTTTCTCTCTAGCGCTCTCTTTTGCTTTTGGTTTATTTACCCGAAGTAACCTGAAGAAAAAACCATAGCACGAGGACCTGAATTTTGGATTCATTTGTAACTTCCCTCGAGGGGAACTAATACCTTGCCTACGTATATTTGCCAAACATGATAATGCAGGCTTACAACATTAGTCGGGTTAACACAAGACCTGAAGTCAACATGTTTGCTCTTGTCTCTCTGATGCAGAAGGTGTCATCCTAATTAAGGTTTGTTTCAAAGCAACGTTTTGTGACTTTAAACTAATATATAATAGGGAAAATGGTGTTCTTACCCCTGTCCAGTAAGTTAATTGTGATTTTGCCCTTTCTTTTTCAACTTTGTGTTTTTACCCCTGTTATTTTGAACTGAATGGTCCGTTTGCCCCTGCTTCTGACGTCCATCAGATGGACATGGATGAAACGAATTAAAAAAATTCTCAATATGAAAAACAAAGGTCAAATGACCATAGTGCCCCTTATCCTTATCTCCTCATCCCAAACAAAGGCCACGACTCTAGGTTCGGGCACAGGGAGGGGCTGCTTCCAGGGCGCGGGCCTGCCTCCCGATCGCGGCTCCAAGGTGCGGGTGCGGCCTTCCTCTAGGTGCGGGGAGGCCGCGGCGCCCGCTCGTAGGTCGGCGTGCGCGCGCCGGGCAGCGGCGACGGCGGCGCCCTACCGCGGCTCACCGGCGGCGTTCGCTTGTAGGTCCCTGTCGTCCGCCCGCAGGTCCTGGCGGCGCCCGGCCACGGGTCGTCTTCTTCCTCTGGGCGCCCGGCTTCGTGGCTGCAGGGGCGGGAGGAGCAGCATCAGGGGCGAGCGGGAGAGTGCTCGGCTTCATGGCTGCAGGGGCGGGCGAGCGCCTCCAGTGCCTGGCCGCGGCTCCCGGTGGTGCTTGGCAGCGTGTCTCCACGCCGCCTCCTCCCCTCCTTCCTCCGCTCCTCCTCCCCACGCAGGCTCCCGTGCCCGCCTCCTGCTGCCCCGCTGACGGCGCCGCACCCGGCCACCACCACCGCTACCGCCACGCCGCCTAGACCGCAGAAGCAGAGGAAAGTGGAGGCGTCGTGTTCAGACGGCGCCACCAACTCGGCAGTCGTGCTGGTGCTGCCTACGACCCAGAGCCGTCACCCTCCCGCACCCGCGCACACGCCGACGGCAAGGAGCCACCACGGGGCCGACCTGTCGGCTCGTGCACGCGGGCGTGGCCAAGCTGCTAGACCCGGGCGCACGCACAGGTGCCAGACTGGCACTCGCGTATGCTTGCTCTTCCGTGCAGCACCGCAAGGATGGCCACACCAACGTCGCGCCACCAACGCCGCCTCCGGAGGTATTAGCCCCCGAGGAGCATCTCGCCGCTGTCGAATCTGTCGTCACCGTGCAGGAGGAGGAGGCCGTGACGGCCGAAGTTTATAACAAGCGGAAGCTGGAGGAGGTCAGCGCCGACGCGGAGGCGAACGACACCGGCGAGGACGCTAAGCGCCCGCGCGTGGACGGCGAGCCCGACGCCGCCACAGGACGCGCGTAGGGTGTTTGATGGAATGCCTGCTCGTGATGTTGTTAGCTGGAACGCCATGATGTCTGGGTACGTGTTGGCTGATATGTGGGGCGAGGCGTTTGACCTGCTGCAGTGGGTTCCTAAGGTGAACATTGTCACCTAGAATGCGGTTGAGGCAGGAAATTTGAAGGCAGGGAACGACGGCGAGGTGATGAGGTTGGTGTCGCAGATGAGGAGTTGCCATGGTCTAGGGCTGGATTCTGTGACTGTAGTGATTGGCCTCAGGGCATGTGCTAGGAGTGGGTATCTGAGGATTGGCAAGGAGTTGCATGCTGTGTCTATTCGTTTATGCTTTGATAGGCTTGAGCGCATGGAGAGTTCATTGATCACAATGTACTCCAGATGCCAGATGATGAGCTCTGCATAAATAATTTTAAATATTTATCAATATTAAATCTGAGTTTAAATAATTGCAAGTTGGGCCAAATATGTTTGACCAAATTTAATCAATTGTCAGCATATAATAAAAAGTCTAACTCCAAATCAGGATAAAATCATAATTAGGCATAACAAACGGGCAAAATCGCATGGGCATTCATGTCCTTTTGTACAAATTTAACACCATTAGGGGTGGATGATGGAGCAAGGGCAAACTGGTGCTTCGTTTTAAAATTATAGGGGTAAATTCACAAAGTCAAAAAAAAATAGGGGCAAAATCATAATTTCGATACAAAACAAGAGTACAACGCAAGAGCCCCTATATAATACATTCCCCTAGGCAACATGAAGTTGCTACAAAAATACCGTAAGGAATAATATTTTGAGGCTTTTTAGTGCGAAAGCACAATAATTCTCTTCCCGATGAAGAGCAGTGTATGTCCTTTCTTGGACTGAAGCCTCGAAGTGCATATTAAGATATTGAATTAAAGGTATCCACAGTCGCTGAAATTATGACAGTGGGCATGGTAGAGGGGAACCACTGTATTGTTTATAAGAAAAGTGAGCCAAATTATATGGGTTCACCCATAAAGGACAAAACAATGAAAGTGTCGACTATATGGCATGACTACTCTATGCGACAATATATCGGCTAGTACCTATGTATATGTCACATCCCACCTACTTATTAAGAACTACCTGCCAACTACCAAAAGATGGAAAGTAGGTAAACAAGTTTAAATCCCTATGAGCCAACTTGGTTTAACCAATTAATGATTATAATAATTATCCTAGGCCCTGAAAGGTCACATGGATCTTGGCAACTACGTTGCTAGCGATGATATTTCTTACATGTATTTTTTATCTACGAAAGTTGCGCTATCACTTATGAGTCTATCCTAAAAGGATATTGGTCATTGTTGCACTTGCCAAGAAGCCATTTTTTGTGCTTAAGTAAATGACTTTGCATTAAAAATAACATTTCCCACATAAATGAAAATTCTTGTCTTATGTGTTCTATTTAACAGCTTCACTTCATGCTGAACAATGAGTTAATCCTAGCCATGTTTTATATAGAACATGAAATATGTTGCAATATATGACTCAATTTTTCTATATCGTATGAGTAATTGGGTCAAATTTGGGCAATTAAAAAAAAGAAAGAGCTGGACTATGGTATTACTCTACAGCCAAAATTTCTGCTTTGCAGCCATGACTATATGCCATATTTTTGCTATCATACTTATGCACACCAAGCTCTACGTGCCTAAAAGCGCAATGCGACCATTATTGTCTTTTCTCATGCATATGACCTAGAAGGTTGATATCTGCAATGGACAGGTTAATTATCAATTATACAACAGTTGGTGAGCATTAGTCCCAGAAGGATTGTTATGGCTAAATTATGAGTTACATCCGTAACTATAGGTGTTAAGCCTAGAAGGCTGCATATACATTTGTTGAACCAAAAACATGCAGATGAATAGTTATAATCCATCATAAGTTATTGACTCAATAAGAAGTAGAGGATACTCCTCCTTAGTAGGAAAAACATGCAGTATTCATGCAACTACATTATTAAAGTTCGAGCTCACTGCATACAAAAAAATAGTTATAGACCCACTAATAAAGTGTGTAATATTTCCCAAATGAATCACCACCGAAGCATACATATACACCACTAGAAGTTGGTGAATGGGGAATTTAGTATGCTATTAAATATCTCAGCATTAGGGGGAGATAAATGCCCATTTTATGAAATGCCTTGATATTTATAAATCAAAACGCACAAATCTAAACTAAACTAGTTGTTTAGTTACACTCCTATATTATATAGCATGGAGTTATGCCAGATAACTGTTTGTATTGATGAGGAGCAACCAAATTGGTTAAAATCTAAACGAATGCTTCTACCCGAAGTAGATGTGGATATACCCGGGATTAATTTCATATCCACTTGACCTCGGCATTTTGATCAAATTATGCGGGGACGCCTGCAAATAAGATCTAGTGACCTAAGTCAAAAGCATATGCTCATGAAGCAAATTCACGTTAGTGTGACAAAACTCCTCTCATACTCTTGAGAAATCACCCTGCTGGTGAGTCACCTCATGATGGGGTTCATCCTGAAGATGAAATTCCTAGCAATGCACGTACTATAAAGCTAGAAATATGGAACAATAATGGATCCATCGTTTTTAGAAATAATGAAGATGTTTAAAGTCGAAAAATATATGCCGATGCTTGTTTGCCTCTATAATTGCTAAATGTGTCTCTTTGTGAGAACCCGGATTCGGGAACAAAGTCCATGGCAAGAGTGCTTGAAGCTATCATATATCGAGTTAAATGAAACATGCAATTGAGGCTGAACCAAAAATCGCTAAGTGAATATCTTGAACCTGATGTTCAGATACTTATGGGACATCATTGAATAATGGGTGGTGAAAACCGATGGTTCAAAAGGTCGTGGAACCACCGGCTGCAGCCTGTAACTGAAGCAAGGTGGTCAATGATTTCTGAAGAAAAAAATTCAATCCAATTGCAGTGCCTTACCTATATCTTTGTATTTATTTGTTGTTGCATATAGATATTACAGCAATCGCTCATGTAGCTTGCACTCAGTCGGCCTCTTTTAGTAGCAGTGTTGTAGATAATTGCTCCAGAGTTAAGGATTTACAGGTTTCTACAACATAACAAAAAACAATATGATTTATTAGGGTTCAGATTTCTGGTTGCCTTGCACCTTCTTTTGCCAAAACAAAAAAAGTTAGAAACAGTCGATTATGGTTCAGATTTGCATCACTTTTGTTTTCGCCAAAACAAAATGGTGGAACAGTCCCTACCCTCGTCAACGAAGTGGCAGCCTCTCTCCCTCGTCGTGGAACCACCGGCTGCAGCCTGTAACTGAAGCAAGGCGAAGCAAGGAACTTCTGTAGCCTGTAACTGAAGCGGTTGGAAGCAATGGCTTTTCAACCCTGTTCGTTTGTCTTATAATCCATACTTTTCAGCTTATTTTTTTAGCTAGAACAGTGATTTCTCTCACAACAAATTAGTCATGGTTTTTCAGCGAAGCGAAAGGGCTCTTACTCAGGGTACGAAGGATGTAAACTCGTGTAAGCATTTTTTTTTGTCCCGTTCAACTGATTGCCTGGGCGTTACATAAATGCAGTACACATTACACGTAAACACCAAACTGGTATCCTGATGTACTAGAAACAAGCAACTTCATTGGGCGCCCTAGCACACAGTAAATTCTGTCGTGATATTTTCTGTGGCGTAATAATTGGAATAATCTCGTAGACATATATGTCTGTTTTAATAAGTAAAAGGCCCTGAGAAGAGAAAAAAAAAACAGAGTTTCTAAATATCTTTCAGCAGTTTTCTGTCTCTGTTTTCTTCTACTTTTGTACGGTGGAGATGTTTCTTAAGATTCATGCTCAGTTTTAGTACAGTAATGTGTGTTGTGTGCCGTTGTCTTTGTTTTCAATTATCCCGCTGCGTTTTGTGTCTAAAAATATTAGGAAAAAGTCTAGATCACCCCCTCACCTATAACAAGAAGTCTAGTTATCACCCTCTCACCTATAACAAGAAGTCTAGTTACCACCCTCAACTATAAAACCGGATTTTCTACCCCTGAACTTTCCAAAACCGGTCAAATAACCCCCTAAAGTGGTTTTGTACGGTGGTTTGCTACAGTGACTGTGGTTTTGTCTTTTTCTTTTTTATTTATTTCTGCTGAATCTTTGAAAAATCATAGTAAATCACAGAAAAATTATAAAATGGAAAATCCAATTTTGTTGGACTCCACATGAGTAGATCTACACAGTGAATATATAATATGGTATGCTTTGGTATAAAGTTTTTGCTGTAGCTTTAGATCTATGCTTTTCTATAATTAATTTAAATAATTCATAGATGCAGCTTCTATGGTCCAATTGTGGTGAAATTTTTATGGTGGCTAATTATTGTATGATTGAACTGTAGTAAAAATTTCATACTCATTGAATCATGTATAACTTAGTTATAGATTTATAGTTGAGGTGGTAACTGGACTGAGGTGAAGGAGTGATCTAGACTTTTTCCAAAAATATTGTGCCGCTGCCTTATTTTAATTTGGGACTCGGTGTTCTGGTTTCGACGGTGGGCGTGGCCTTTGCCGGCGGCGGCGGCGGCTTTGTCCGAGGTGGGTGGCGGCCGCGTCCTCCCTGCTCCGCGCGCCTCAACGTACTCTCGAGCTCTTCCTCCTGCGCTGCAGTGGTTCGTACTCCGCCCTCGTCTGTCGCTGTCGTTTGTGTTATTTTTCAGCGGTCAGCCTCGTCGCCGCCTCTCGTCTTCTTCTGTCCCTCCCTCCTCCTCTATCGCATCTGTCTTCCCCAAAACGGCGGTGGGCGTGGTGGGCGTCGATTGCGCGGCGAGTAGGCGGCGATGCGAGCGCGGCGAGCTTGTCGTGGAGCAGCGGCGCGGCGTTGGGCGGGAGCAGCGAGGCGACGAGGTGGAGCGAGGTGGTCTGCGCATGCGCTCGGCGGCTTGCTGAGGCGACGGCGGCGGCGAGGGCCGTGACGGCGGCCGAGGGTGAGGCACTGCCGCGCAGCGTGCATCGGCGTTGGCATGGCGGGGATCCGATTTGGGATTAGATTTGTCTGGGCATGGGCGGCAAGTGTAAAAATGAGGGGAGTAGTTTATTGTTCCAGTTTCAGTGCGTGATTTAGTACAATATCTTGAAGATGATTTCCCCAGTCTTCCCAAGTGGGAGTTTCAGAATTTGATTAGATGCATTCAACTGGAAGGCATACCTGAAACTGTCTGAGTTATGTTATGTTTTCGTGGAGATGATTTTCTGAGGTGCTGCATAAACTGAATAACTAGTTAGCATCGAGTTGAAATCTTGGACTGCCAACTTTGGATAAAAGATGGGAAAGCAAACAGTGAAGTGATCTTAGAGATTTCCCTGATCATTCTTTTGTAGGCAATCCGAAGCACATGTTTCAAAGACAGCCTTGCAGCCATAAAGATTGTATGTCTCAGATATATGTTTGTGTGAGTGTTTGAGCTATATATAGTATCTTCATAAGTTTTCTGCACTCCATCTTTTAAGATCATGTAGTGCCGAACTGCAAGTGCCAGTGGGCATGAATCCATCCATCCATTGACTTGAGCAGTTGAGCTTGCTCCTCCAGCATCATGCTGAGCTGATGCTTGAACTGTTTTGTTTCAATAATGTGATTGTTCTCAGTTGGGTGCTATATTATGAAAGAGTTCACTGTCCTGGATATCTACTATATGTTTCTTCTAAAAAATTTGCCAAAAATTCATGTTAATCACCAACATTCAATTATTCAGGTTCGCACTTACGCTTGTATATATGAGACCTTGAGTCTTGGATACTCAATTCTTACCTCATTTGTGTGCGAGTTTCAGTCCAGTGCTACTTGTACCTATGTGACCATGTGACAGAATTTATATTTTGATTTAGTATCTAGTTCCAAGTTATCTTCCAGGCTCCCAACAGCTTATTGTAGATGTGTAAGTATGCTCAATCGTTTATTATATACAATATGGAAACTAAGAGTGTTCCATGCATGAGACTGAGAGTCTAGTCCATGGAGTTCCCCGTCTAGATGGCCCAGGAGCTGTCAGCACCCAAAAAGTCTGAATTCTTTTACTTAGTGGGTTTCAGATATTTTTGTCACATGGTTAGTTGGTTACAAAGAAAAAACAGAGAAGAAAACTCCCTTGTTTATTATAGAATGGTGAAGTAAGTCATATGTGGTTGGCTTGTACATAATTCAGACAGTTTTTGGACATTCTCATATTTTTCGAGCTAGCAACATGTTATATGATTTTTATCTCAAAGAAAAGATTCCAATAATCCATGGTGGCACTTGCGGAGCTATAGTCCATGCAACCTGGGCAGTAGCATTGGCCCAGAAAATATATAGAGATTACATCGACAGTCCATGTCAACTGCCGGCTCAACAAACATTCCATGCCGTTGGCTTGCCGGCAGCAGCGCTTGTCTCTGGGGTCTTGCGGGTCTTTGATTTTGTTTTTTCCTGATGTTGATGATTGCTATCAAACCTAGGAGGCATCTCCTTTCTGAGTGGTTGGTGTGTTTTGTTGAAGTTCAGGTTAAGTTTAGTGTTTCCTATTTTTCAGTTTAAGTTCAGTTTTAGTGTTGTAGGATTTGTGTGTGTTTGCAGTCGATCCTGCTATTGTGTCTGTCTGTGTGTATTTGCTTGCTGCTTATTGAATTGGGATTGGTCGACCAGGTGAATCAAGTAAGTCGTCACCAGTTCCAGTTCGTCGCTGTAATGAAACGAATGGTGGTTAACTTGACTGAATAATACAGTACGGGAGAGTATGAGCCTCTCTTCCTACAGTATATATATCTGCACCTGTTCTGACGAGCCTGTTTCTGATGCTCATCAGTTTGTTGTTTTTCAGCTTGCATCTTTTTATTCGACTGTGCACCAGTTCTGCTTAGACAACCTAGATGGCATGGGCCTGCAGTCAGCAAAATTGCCGCAGCGAATCAGTTTTGTTTGATTGACAACTGCAGATTAAAGTATATGCTGAGCCTGACAGGACACTTAATAGGAATACATCTGTATCATCCCAGCAAGGTATTATATTCATATGTTCTTTTTCATATGAAAATGAGACTACCAATATTAGTTTTTAGTACTTTGTTGATTGTATATTTTCAGCCCCTGTGATGCCTATGAATCCCAAATCAAAGCCTAACCATTTCATTGGCAAACTTCGTCTACCATCAGAGCCGTCAATACATGCTCCAATTGTAAATTCTATTGAAGAGGTAAGGTGTTTTTAGTCAGGTTGTCATGCAAGCATCTGGAAGAATTTCCATGAAAGAACTATGATTTTGCCTTTTCCCTTCCAAAAAACTTCCATTTGTGCTGCATTGTTGTGTGCAATTTGGTTTGACTGGAAACTAAAGTTCAGACCTGCTGTTTTTGTAGGAACCTGCAAATGAGTTGTACAAGTCTGCAAATGAGTTGTACAAGTCTGTAGACCTGTCAAACTTTTCTATTCTGCAGTATTTTCCATGTGCTTTGATTTCATGATGTTAAACTATGTAGCATCCATGCTATAGAGGCTAAATTAAGCTTATTTTGTTATTAATACTGGTTTTGAGATTCAAATAATTAGGAGTGTTGTTTCAACTTATTACTATTAGTTTTAATATTTTTGTCACAACTTGCAATGCTAAAAATAGATTTGGACACCTTCAGCCATCAATATTTTTTTACAGTATGTTCAATCGTGTTGTTATAAGTGTTTTAGCAATAATGCATGTGTATATCATTCTTAGTGACATTTGCTTCCAGTTATCTCCTGTTTTTGCATTTTGAGATCTAGAGACAAATGGTTTCTTAAGCGGCCACTAATATTAAATGTCACTAAATTATCGTTAGATCAACAATTTCGAGATCCACTAATAGTAAAATGCCACTAATAGTATGTCATTGCTCATGGTCAAAATTTGTTTTTCTGGCGGGAGACTTTGGAGTCCAAATGTTTTACTCAGTAGAACTAAAACTGAGTATATGAGATGTGACTTCGGCACTACTACTCGGGAGGAGGAAGATATTAGTTTGGAAGGTCAAGTAGTGCCTAGGAAGGATACCTTTCGATATTTAGGATCAATGCTACAGAAAGACGGTGATATTGATGAAGATGTTAGCCATAGAATCAAAGCAGGGTGGATGAAGTGGCGACAAACATCTGGTGTCCTATGTGACAAAAGGGCACCACAGAAGCTAAAAGGCAAGTTTTATAGGACGGCGATTAGACCTGCTATGTTGTATGGTGCAGAATGTTGGCCGACGAAAAGACGACATGTTCAACAGATAAGTGTCGCGGAAATGCGTATGTTGCGTTGAATTTGCGGTCATACAAGAAGGGATCGAGTTCAGAACGATGATATACGTGATAGATTAGGGGTAGCACCAATTGAAGAAAAGTTTGTCCAACACCGGTTGAGATGGTTTGTACATATCCAACGGAGACCTCCAGAGGCACCAGTGCGTAGTGGAATCCTAAGCCAGGATAGTAACGTGAAGAGAGGCAGAGAAAGACCGAAGTTGACTTGGGTAGAGGCAATAAAAGGAGACTTGAAAGGATGGAATATACCCAAAGACTTAGCCTTAGATATGAGTGCTTCGAAAATAGCTATTCACGTGCCTGAACCTTGATTGCTTTTGCTGTGTTTTAACTCTAGCCTACCCTAACTTGTTTGGGACTTAAAGGCTTTGTTGTTGTTGTTGTTGTTGTTGTGAGATTTCTCTATGGTTTTTGCGACAGGTTTCACCTGAGGTCTATATTTTGAAACTAAACCAAAAGCTAGTTCCTTGGATTTGGGAAAAATAGCTGACCAACTTTATAACCAAAAGAATGTGAACAACCTGGTGACAAAAAACATCACTTATGCAATTAAAGGTGAATTGTTCCTTGGTCATCTGTATTGTTTTCATTTTCCAGAAATATTTCTATATCTTCAGTCTCCTATTTTCAGTTTTTGTTCAGGTTCATTTTTGGTATATCTTGTCTAGCTGATTTTGTTTTTTATATCTGTGTTTGTTTGTAGAATCTAGGTTTATGATTTTCGGTTCAGTTCAAGTCCATTATGTCGCAGAACCGACCAATTTATACGGGCTTAAGTAAGGAAATCACCTGTCGAAGTAGATAAATTAACGTACTTGAGTCCATACAAACCCGGTAGTCCGTGAAATCACGAAGGATTTCAAACCAACCAACATACAAGCCAAGATCGCACAAGTTTAGCAGCACAGTCACATGTTACATAAAGTCCGCAACATCATTTCGAATACATCGGAGTTTAGAACATAAAGTTACTACAAACCAGGTTCATAATAAGTAGCGGAAGCTAATAGTTTTGAAACCACACACGCACACTTAGTTCAGATACAGTGCCATGAATGATCAAGTCCCACAAAAGCAGTAGATGAGATGTAAGGAATGACCACGCCCTTGGTCCTAGTTGTCGCCCATCGCTGGGTAGAGACAGTTGATGCAGTAACCATAGTACATCTGACCATCTGCAACAACAATGGGAACAAAGCCCTGAGTACGAGAATGTACTCGCCAGATTTACCCGCATTAAACGGAAATAAAGTGACACCAATGAGTATGCAAAGCTTTCTTTTAATGGGTTAGCTTGACTCATTTGCGAAAGGCATAAGTTATCATGAATAAACCATTTTAAGTACTTTTGCATCATCTTTGTTATAACCTGTTAATCTAGGTAAGCACCGATGCTAAGCAATAACTTGATTAACCATTACTATCAAAGTTACCATCTCAGGTTTAGCATTTCCAGCATAATCCACAGAACCATCCGTGTTCCATCATCATTACTATGATGCCGTAGCTCGAGTCAAGTGCTCACTATCCAGGAGCGATGGCGATTCCAATCGATTCCTAACCAGCTGATGATTTATTCCTCACACAAACCACACTCACCGATCAAGTGAGCTACAGGTCACCGATGATACTATTCTGGTAAACGTCGCGGGACAAACTGGAGCCGCAATACCTTGGGACTGCCCGACTGCCAGGAATCAGGCCTCGTCTGCCCTTGGGCTCACTCTTCGCGCCCTTGTCATACCCCCATCAGCACCAATATGCGCACCCGTGTAGATCCCGGCCGAATAGTGCCACTGGCTTCGCGGTCGAAACGATTTATTCGGCCAGCTAAATGTGAGGCATGCGTTCAACATGACAAGAGGGACGAGCAACGATCGGTCCTTAACCGACACAGGCGAAAACTATAAGCACCCCAGAACCCTGTCTGGTTGCCCATTACTTATTCCGTCCAGTCTCCATTTATCCCTCAACACTGGGTTATTTCCATGATAACATCCATAGCTAAGTATCCAGGTGACCTATAATTGCCGGTGATAGGAAATCACCGACTGCTACCGGTCTAAGCAGGGCTAAGCATTTAACTCGGTCCTAGGCCTAGCAGGGTAAGATATATTTAGGTAGACAAGGATATAATATATGCATCAACGGTTTTACTTAACTCCTATAACGTAATGCAACAATATACATATAACTTATATATAGTTAATTGCTTTATAAAGTAGGAGACTTAGAATGCTCCGGGGCTTACCTCTTTTGAATGAGCTAGGCTGGTGGTCCACGCACTCCGGGAGTTCCTCTCCTAGCTCCTCGGCCTTGGAGGCTGGTGGTCCACTACAGTGCCGCTGCCGATTGTTGCTATGGTTCAATGTAAATTGTTGTCCACAACGTAAGTCAAGGGATAGTGACGCCTGAGAGGGGGTGAATTATGCTTTCTAAAAACAACTTGGCCTATGTGTCTACTTATCAAAACATATGCAAGATTTCTATCTAAATGTGCACTACAGTTTTGCTAAGAACACCTCTAGCAAATACCCTCAAATTAAGGCCCCTACTTTAGATTTAAGGGCTTCCCTCACTTTTGAGAGTCCTTTTTCTGGGCTCAACTCCAACAATAGCCCTTAAATTAGAGCCCCTACTCCTCTAGAATTCACCTATCAGTCACATTGAAGTCATTTTCCGTGATCGCGAGGCTAGCAAAATGGTTGTCTAATAGGATCCGCCACAACGGGAATTAAGTTGCCAGCAAGCAACCAAACATTGGAATAAATTGTTGTGTCGCTTGGCCTTGTTGTTTGCCTTCTATTGCACTCGCACTTACATTCATTACTCTGTTTGTGCAGTAGCTTGTGTAGTTGTAGCTCTCTAGTGAGTAGTTTAGCTTAGTTGCTAGTTTTAGTGTAGCTCACTAGTTATAGTTGCTAGCCTTTAGTAGCTTGTGTGGTTTAGTTGTAGTGATTAAATTTGCTACTAGAATTATGTAGAAGGGCTTGCATGGTGGCGCTTAGTGTCAGCCGTTGCGAGGACTTCACCCCGGCCCCACCAAGCTAGTACCACATATCGTCCTCTCGACTGGCGTAGCACTAACTCCAGGGTTGTAGGGAGGTCCGTGGAGTCGCCATCCACGGCCTCCACTCGCGGTTGCGGGGGTTGTACCTCAAAACCAAGTTGTTTGGTTACACGGTACGGACCAACCATCAAGAATCACATAGCTTGGAAATCATACATCATATTTGCACACAAAAGCTTTACCGTAATGATTATTATGATTCTAAAGTACAAGTAAAGTACATGTTACATCATGAAACCAACTACATCTAACCATCATGTAGTTCTAGTTTCACTCTTACGTATAGTCTCTGCAATGTTAGAGTAAATGCGCTTTCTGGGAAACGACTATCCCATCTTCTGCCAAAACCTTCGATTTCACCTAAGCTTGGCTTCGGTGATCACCACCCTCTAACAACATAGGCCGATGAGAATCCTAGATCACCCATAGAGGTAGAAATGGATCAACTGCGATTATAAAGGCATACAAAACTATCTAGATTGCACTATTTCTATATTCTAGTCTGAATACAGATGTTTCTTAAACACGAGCATACATAACAGAGTTAGAATTTGAATACACGTTCATAAATCTGATCGATTTGAGAGACAGCAAGAATTTGTTCGATGGTCCCCTCAAAAAAAAAGAGAAAAGAAATGCCATACAACATACAAGAAAAATAACTTATTTTCAAATAGAAAAAATATACAAAATACATAAATAAAAATTCAAATCTCAGCGTTTTGCCGTGCTTGATGATGCGCCAAATGGCAAGAGTGCGACCTCAACGGAGGCGCACCGCATCGACCATTCCCACGGGCCTCACGCCACCCACCGGCCCAACGAACCACTCAAACACACATGTGAATCTCTCGCTCCTGATTGGCCCGCCGCCCCCTCCCACGGATCGCGTCCTCCAAAACAAATCGCAGCGGTCCGCTTCCCCGCAAATCCAACGGCGCTCAGCCCACGTCACGCGGATCGGCTCCCCATCCCATCACCGCTGCTATAAAAGCCGCGCCGAAACCGCTCCAAAATCCAGAAATAAATCCCCCGCTTCCTCCAAACCCAAATCATCCCTTCCCTCCAAATCCCATTTCCCTCTCAACACCCGCGACTCGCGAGATGGACGGCGGCGGCACGAAGGTGAAGAAGGCGGCGGCGGGGCGGAAGCTGGGCGGCGGCGGGCCGAAGAAGAAGCCAGTGTCGCGGTCCGTCAAGGCCGGGCTGCAGTTCCCCGTGAGCCGCATCGGGCGGTACCTGAAGAAAGGGCGGTACGCGCAGCGCGTGGGCACGGGCGCGCCCGTCTACCTCGCCGCCGTCCTCGAGTACCTCGCCGCCGAGGTCCTGGAGCTGGCGGGCAACGCGGCGCGGGACAACAAGAAGAACCGCATCACCCCGCGCCACGTCCTCCTCGCCATCCGCAACGACGAGGAGCTCGGCAAGCTGCTGGCGGGCGTCACCATCGCGCACGGCGGCGTGCTGCCCAACATCCACTCCGTCCTCCTCCCCAAGAAGGCCGCCGAGAGGGCCGAGAAGGCCGCCTCCGCTACCAAGTCGCCCAAGAAGGCCGCCGCCGCCAAGTCGCCCAAGAAGTAGTAGTGCCCCGTCTCGTCTCATCTGATCTTGATCTCAGCTTGACTGAGTAGTTGTGGATGCCTTTTGCTGTTCTTGTGTCTCTGTGTGTATGTAGTGATGTGTCGCCTCATGTGTCGTGCCTCGATCGATCTAAGTCTAGTTCTAGTGGTGGTTGGTGATGGGATCTCCATGTTTCCTAAGATTTAATGAGAACAAGAGGAAGTGCCTTGCTTTCTTTGATGGTTTGCGTGCTTCCGTCTTTGGTTTGCATCGATCAACTTGTGAATCTATTTTCCCCCCAATTTTGTCTCTGATTCCAAATTGGCTCCATCCTATCATGGTAGGGTATGCGTTCATCTGTGATGGTTAGTAGCATGACAAACGAAGTGTCGATGGATGGTTTTCAGAAGAGTGGTTAAGTACATTCCTGACGAGAATGGTAGGTCGACAGGTACATTCAGACCGGGGTTCTATTGCTTCAAATGAAATTCATGCTGTTTTTATTTTAAAACTTGATGTTTGCCGTGATCGCGTATTGGTGTGGCTGAAATGGGAAGCGGGACATTGAAACCGAGTTTGGAATGGATGTCCATTCCTGACAATTTTTCGTAGTTTTCAACAAGTGGATTTGTAGCGGAGTTGAATTATTCCACTTATATACAATTAAATTCAGATTGGTGCTCCTGTGTCTAGTTGATTGAGTTGAAGGAATGCAACCAATTTGCTGTTTCTGGAACTGTGAACAAAATTCGACCAAAGGTTCCAAGACAGACTGTAGAAAGACTAGTTCTGTGTAATCTGCTCGATTTCATCACTTTCAGGCCCTGTTTGTTTTCCAAAATAACAGAGTAATAAACAAAAACGTTCACGCCTTTGCAACTTTGTACAGAGGCACATTGCCACCGTATTTCAAATGCTACAAGAGAACAAATTCAATTACCAATGATGAATTATATATCACAAAAAGCGAATGAATATTACGATACCAGTGAAGTACAACATGTCAAACATATATTGGCACTCAGGCCAGAAAAGAATATTTAGCCAACTTTGTGTTACTAGCTTCAGCTACAACCGACTCCCCAGGGGGATTTCGGTTTTTGATTGAGGGTTTACTACTAGCAGTATACACGACACATACAAAATAACAATACTCGTTCATGTGGTAAACGGTCTCCCAGTTTTTCGTCAATATCCTTCACCTTCCCGGCCAGCAGCAGCCTACCTCCTCAGGCCCTCAACGATGTAGGTAGCATACAGATCCCTGTGTAAGAAGATTACAATGTTGGGTGGTTAGCTTGAAGGTCGAAAGGAGGACATGTCTTAAAACAAATGACTGCTACGTTGATGATCAGGACTGAAGAGTTGCAATCAGTCAACTTACATAGAGTGCTGTATGACTTCATAAGCTTCAGTTGCAGGCAGAAAGTCGTTCACAGCAACCTCCTTGTTCTCATTCTTCTTGTCTGATGAATGTCCGGGTTAAAGAAACCATTCAATCTAACAGGAGGCAAACATTGTAACATTTTGCATCGTCTTAAGATAGTTAGTTAACACATGACCAGTATTTTTTTCTTCTAAAATTGGCAGAGGCTGTAATGATCAGGTCAAGTTTAGGGAACTTTGCAAAGTAGTATCTTGTAGACAAGTTAGAAGAATTTATTAAGCATGAGGAAAACATTAATCACTTTATGTAGTACTAGACTCTAGGCTAGCAGGACTAAATACTGATGAATTATAAAAGGATACAGTCCTCAAAGAAGCGCCTGATTTCAGCCAAGCGGTGAGGTGGGAGGTCCTTGATATCGTTGTAATGCTTGTACTCAGGATCATCAGCGCACACTGCAATGATCTTGTCGTCTGCCTCTCCTTGATCAATCATGGGCATAACGCCGATGGCCTTTGCACGTAGAAAACAGCCTGGGATAACTGGCTCCTGCTTGCACAGAGGTAACAGTTTATGGACATGTTCTCAACTATAGGCAGAAATGGAAAATGACTGGCTCCTGCATGCATGGAAGTAACAGTTTATAGACATGTTCTCAACCATATGCAGAAATGGAAAATGTCGAGAGTTGAAAATTAGCTCAACTTATACCTAAGACTGCTCAGACCATAACCCATATACCATTTTGTGATTCAATGATATAAAAAAGAAGCAGCATACCTGCATTATAACCAGTACATCCAAAGGATCACTGTCTTCACAAAGTGTGCGAGGAATGAATCCATAGTTGTGAGGGTAAACAACTGATGAATACAGGACACGGTCCACCTGCACGTTGAAATGGAAAACAGGAAATATTAGAACTGGCAAGAAATATAGCTTTGCAATAAGACTCTTGGATAATCAGCATTGCTTTACCTTGATCAGTCCAGTTTTCTTGTCAAGTTCATACTTAACCTTGCTGCCCCTGGGTATCTCAATGACCTGACATAGGAGTAGGAGTCACTTCTATGAGTCTTTCTTAAACATTTGAGCATGCATCAGAAAGTGCCAGGTGGCACAGGAATATGGATGACGCAAACAGTTCATAGGCATTTGTTTGAGAGTCCAGGGAGAGTTTCTTTTTATCCGAGAAAAGAAAATGCACTATGCAATTAACATGAACATATCGCAAGAATTATATAATGATCTCAAGTAACAAGGCAGGTCAATCAGTTGAAGCATGATAAGGTGGCCTTACGCAGTTGAATATGGTTGGAGCACCAGGACCTGCATGAATTCAAGATGAAGAACTTAAGTTCTGATTGCAAATAGCAGAAATCGATGGCTGGCCATTTGTCAAGACAGGTGTGTACAATACCTATCTCCAGATCATGCCAAGGGTGTGCAGCAACAGATCTCCTGGACATGGATGACAGTATCCTTTCGTTCAAGGCAGGAACCTTTTGGAACGAGCCTGTCTCCTTCACGGCTTCCACACCGGGCGCCATCAAGACAACCTGCCAAGGATTACAATACAAGGCCTCCCGTTAAGTTGATTTGATTTGGTCTTCCAGGAGAAGGAAGAGCAAAACATTGTACACTCATGACAGAGTCCAACATTGACCGTGCGTGGTAACATGGTCCATACTGAAGACATGGTCCAACACTGACTACACTCGGAAGCTTTGATCTGTGTTCCTTTGTTATAAATATCCCAAACGAAAACGACATTGTTAGGCTACCTAATAGGGGGGGGGGGGGGGTCACAGCCTTCAAGGATCAGGAGCAATCATGAAACTAAATGGAAGGTAAAAGTTTTGAGAAAGAAGGCAGGGGAAAATGAAGATTACTGGGTTACCAGGTTACTTTCGTCAGCATAGATGCCACTTCCTATCTTGTCTGGTTTAATTAATAACTACGATAAAGGCGCATAGACAGACAACTCATCATGCTCAACACTTCTGTGACGCCTTAGATATTATATGCAATATACACCAAGTTTTTTCTTTCTTTTGCATATTAAGTATCGCAGGAGCACGCGTAAAGCATGATCAACATTGATCATGCACAAACGATCTGGTAGTAAACTGAAAAACATGATGATAGCTAACAAGGGAGCCTGTAATACATGCAGCACCAGAAACGTTATATATGCCACGGCAGCACTGAGAAACAGAGCCATTATTATACATGATGCGATATCTGGACTAGCGATAGAACGAATGAGCTGTGACGTAGCGCCAGGGTAAAGTGCCTGGCGTGTACACCGCAGTCTATTAATACATGCAGGTGCAGGTGCAGCTGCAGAGAGATGGCGCGCGGAGGCGATTTGCCTATTGCAGAGGACTAATGGTTTTTATTGCAGAGGACTAATGGCGCCTATTGCAGAGGAGTAGCCGTGTAACGAACAAGTCGCCTGGTTGAGCGTGGTCAAGTCGAGATACGGAGCTGCAAAGTTCCGTACATGGCGTGGAAAATTGCGGAAACTAAAACTAAATTAAATCAAGGGTCGGAGTAGTACGCTTATGGTATGAATGAATGGAGGAAATCGGTGGCAGGGCAGGCTGGCAGGCGTTAAACAGGGCTTGAATCGCATACGCGTATTGTTGACATGGCTTCAGGACACGGCAAGTAATCAGAGCGTAGAGCTCGATTGTCTAGCTTAGGAAGAGATGAAGGAGATGAACGAATCCAAATGAAAAACAGGCCGTTCTGAACCCGAAACAACGGCGTGCGCGGGCAGAGCATCCCATCGCATCCCCAGTTCCCCACACCCACCAAGCGGGAGCGGGAGCGGGAGCGGAGAGGCGAAGCGGAATGACGCGGGGGATCGATCTACGACGCGGCAGCAGCAGGGAGGAGGGAAGACGTGGTACATACACACCTGGGTCGGCGGCGGCGGCTTAGATCCAAATCTGGGGTGGGGGAGGAGGCGCCGACGGGGAAGGAAACCCTAGAAGTGCAAGGCAGACGAGGCGACGGAGTCGGGTTGGAGTGGGCGGAGAGCCGCGCGGTCTTGGTTTTAAAGCGGCGGAGGACGGGGGAGGAGGCGGACGAGGACCGACAGAGAGAGAGGGGGGTGACCAGAGAGACGGGAATGGAAGCAGGAGTACTTCCCGTTTCCTGGGTGGGTTCGGTGGGCCCTCCCTCGCTTTTCCGCGTTTGAAGCCACGCGCCCCCAACACCCCCGGTTTTTTCCCGTAATTGCATGCGTGCCCCTGTCCCTGGCCGGCGGAGCGGAGACGCGCGCCTTCTCCACGTGGCGGTGGCGCACTCTACCGAGCGGCTGGTGTCGGTGGTGCAGGGCAATGCAACGCAGCCGTCGGTGAGCCGCACGGTACAGGAGGCGGTCGTAGCCGGTGGAGGCGCGACCAGGACCAGCAGCTGCGTGCTGTGCGGTGCCTCACCCTGCTGACAAGGGCAGCGCCAACGACGACCGCCTCCCGTCGTCTCGTTTGCTTTGCTCTTCGTCCTACCACTACTACTAGTAGTAGTGGCTAGCTGCGTAGCTTGCTTCCACAGCGAGTCACCGTGCGTAAAAGTGTAAACGAACAAGGATGACGGATCCATGGACAAACGCAGCCCAACAAAAGCTGCGACTGCGACGACCAATAGAAGCAGGAGCTGAGAGGGTGGAATGAGTACACGGCTGCGCCTCGAGATGGATAGATGCTCCGTACTCGTACTCGTCAAGTCGTCATAGCTTACCCGACCAGCTAGGCCATTCTCAACGAGGAGTTTCGTTACATTGTTTCTGGCACTGTCATGTCACGTGAAATAAAATAAAGCTCAGATGAAACACTTGCTTTCAATGAAGAGTTCCATTCTATCGTTTCATAGGCATTTAATTTCAAGACTCGTAGAGAGTTATTAATTGTGCCAAGAGAGTTCTATCTAGATAAAACTCATTTGTTCTCTCTTCTTAAATGTATTGTCATGTCATCCAAAATACTTATGTGACAACTTAATTAATGTAAATGAAACTCGCGTGAAACTTCTACGGAGACTAACCTTATACTACTCCTTATATTGTAGTTGCAATTTTCAATTTTTGCAGTTACTCTTTTTTTTTGCAGTCACTACTGCGGCAAAAAAAGAGAATGGATCCCTTCCCTGCTGCGTGACTGTGTGGTTGGCACGCGTTTCAATCTCCATTGTCCATTCCCCAGCCTCTCGGACGTTGACCTCGGATATACGCAGCTGGCTGTACTACGATTCGTTTAAAAAAAAACATATGGCATGTTTGTTTGAATTTATCAGTTGACTTATTAGCTAGTATAATATTTTTCTCTTACAATAAATCAATTCCAGTCGGTTTATCTACCAGCCGAACAGGCCCTAATATTCGAGTCGAATTTTAGTCGACACTCCAACTAACACTAGTTTACTAGTTGAGCAAAGAGAGGTAAATCAGATTGATATATTAACTAATGGTCTGTGTACCAAATAGTATAGAACTAAACTTTAGTCCTCTGACAATCAGTTTTAATCCCATAAAAAAGACAATCAGTTTTAACAACCTTATGTATCCTTTGTGCTAGCCACGACTTCACATGACATGGGGAGCTGTTGGGGCGGAAAAAAAACACCACATAAATCTAGTAAGACACCCTGCTCTCTTAGAGCAACTCCAGCAGGAGCACCCAAATCAAGGCCCCTATTTCTAATTTGGGTGCTTCCCCTATTTTTGTTGGCCCTCTTTTTTTCATCTACTTCAGCAGAAGTCCCTAAACCAAAGCCCCTCTTAATAGACACTGACAATCAGGACCCACCCTGTCATATTCAATCCCTCACCATCTGAGCTATCGCAACACACAGAGGAGAGAGAGAGAGAGAGAGAGAGAGGAGTCGACGGTGCGGCAGATCGAGGGAGGAGAAGGAGACACATGATAGGGCAGGCCGGTGGCATGTGCCGCTGCGTCCTCTTCCGTCCTCACTGGCGTCCTCCTTGCTCCTCCCTTGTCCCGACGGAGGCGAGAAGGCGAGTGGGGACGGATGGTCACGCTCGTGGCGGAGCAGCGCGCCGCGCTGGAGAAGGGGCCGAGCACCAGCGCGATGGAGGGATGTGCGACCATGGCCATGAGAAACGCGCCGGAAGGAGTGCGCCATGGCCGCCTCCGTCTCCACCTCCGCGAGCAGTGCGCCATGGCTGTCCTGAGCCGCGTTCGTCGAAGGAAGCCGGATCTCGCGACCAGAGGGGAGGCGAGGGCAGGGTCCGCCGGAGGTAGGGGAGGGAACCGCCGAAGGTAGGGGAGGGGCCGCCGAGCCATGTGCGAGCGGGGAGATAAATGACCGCAACAGTGTTTTGGGGGCCGGCACCAGAGCCAATAGGAATCGGGTCTGTGGTGGGAATTTGTGTGCCTAGCCAAATTTGGGGTCCATAGTAGGGACGTTGCTAGAGTTGGATTTTTTGCCTGAGCCCCGTATTTAATTATGGGCTCTCAAGTAGGAGCCTGCTGGAATTGCTCTTATGCAGTTAAATATTTGTGTATAGACTCCCGATGGGTGACGATCCTCACCGATTTCTTCTCTCATAAAATAAAACTACTAGTAGTGTTTTTTTTAATAAAAAAATCCCTTGCTCTTTGCTCCAACTAAGAGAGCGCTCTGCACCTCTCTCAGCGTCCTAAGCGTTATGCTGAAATTTGGATTATGTTGATGCTTATGATCTGGTCTGCTGTAAAGTCTAAACTGAAGTCAATTGTCGTAGTACTAGACGTGTAGAGTATTTAATTTGCTCTGCGCCTAAAGTCTAAACTGAAGTCAATCGTCGTGGTACTAGATGTGTAGAGTATTTAATTTGCTCTGCGCTAGCATATGCCAGCCATATCCCACGGCATCTTCTATTCTTCTTCCGTTGCCTGGTCAGTCGGTTACTGATGATGGCATCAAAACACGGCAAAGATAATTAAGCCGACAAGTAGAGAGAGAAAAAATGTCTTCGTCTCACTTGACATCGTGCACATGCGGCTCGATCTAGCTCCTAGTAGCACTCACGTACGTACAACGACTACACGGCGCTAGTAGTAGGTAGGAGTAATAATAATAAATAATGGATATACACCAATGCACTGCACTTGTGGAGTACGTGCACACCAATACAATCCAAGGTACGTATATATACGTACGTGTACTCTTCTCGATCTTATGTCATTGCAGCTCTCACGTATTTAGTACAATATATAAACAAGCAATGGAGGAAGTATATTCAAATCGCAACCTAAAAAGTCCCAACGCACAAGCAACTATTCCTCTGTCCATGGAACACCATCGAGCAAGGGCTTGTTTGTTTGATACCCTCAACTAAATTTTAGTCATCTAAACTTTAGATCTAGGTATCCAATATGTGAACTAAATTTTAGTTTTCACCCTAACTTGTCATTAGTCCAATAATTGATAAATATGGACCGAAGTGAACTAAAAAGTGGTCATCAAGTTTTACTTTTAGTCCATGTATCAAACATACTTAGGGTCTGTTTGGTAGGGCTCTGGCTTCTCTGAAAATAGCTCCGGCTCTGGCTCCTCTAAAGGAGCAGCTCCTCTAGAGGAGCTGAAGCTATTCTGGAAAACGTTTGGCAAAACGACTCCTTCGCACTAGACGACGTGAACCCACAGCAAAGAGCCGCAAGAAGCTCATTTTTTTAGGCTTCTCCTGCATAGGCAAAAAATGGCTCCGACTCTTAATCGACTCCCCATGCGAAGCCCTTTCCAAAACAGGCGTTTGATATAGCTCCTGCAGAAGCCGGAGCTAAAGCCCCTGCTGAAGCCCTGCCAAAGAGACTCTTAACTAAAAGTGCTCCACTTAAATTTAGTTCATCCAGCGTGGAACTTGTTGGTCCCCTACTGTGGGTGCAGGGGTTAGCTACGGCTGTGCGGCTGTGCTGCGTCCCGGCGACCAAGCACAGGGACGGACTCATAGGGTATACAGGGTGGGTCACCGCATACTCTGGGGTCCACCAGTTATAGAGATAGATAGAAATTTTCAATGTAAAAGAATATAAAAAAGAAAATTTTCGGCGAATTACGTAAGAAAATTTCAGGTCCGTCACTGACCAAGCAAAGGCTGTCGGTCGGCCGTCGGTTGGGGAATCAATGCCACTGCTGCGTGGTGACAAAGGGCTACCTGGGACGGCTGTGCTTGGTTCCACGAGGCCACAATCCACGATGGATCGGAGAACAACAAACGTGTGCGTGTTCATGTTTGTCGACGGCTTCCTGCATCGATCTCAAATAATATCGCACACGAAACCACCTAATCTGAGGGACGGCCCTGTAGTTGACAACCTGACACATTTCCACGGTGGAAACCTGAGGGATCCTAGAGATGGATGATCAATATAACAATGCTTTCCAATTTCTGTTGTGGAAAAAAAAAGATCCTTCCAATTTCCAAGGCCTTCAAAGCTAGTACTACCTCCCGCTAAAGATTACTCGGTTCACACCAGTTTATCAATTATCAGCCTGTGCTTTCACGTGGGTTACAATCTTAAAGGATGTAAACGTTTAGTACCTACGACTAATAAAAATTAGGCCTCATTTTGGGATAGCTTATCTTCACGGTGAAGTCCTTTTTTGAGTTTTAGCTTCATGAGCAACTTTCTCAGCTAAAGCTGCTTCAGAAACCTGTTTGGCAAAAACAAATTTTCCTTCTGAGAAAAAAAGATAGAATGACCATTATACCCTCCTATTTTTCATTTTCTTTCTTTTTCCTCTTCTCTTTCTTCCCCACACCGCCCTTTCTTCTTCGTCGTCTCTCCCGACGCACGCCAAGCGAGCAGCGGCGCCCACCCCAGAGACCGCAGCCGCGTGCTCGCCGGTGGCCTCGGCCACGCCCCCGCTCCCTATTCGCACCGTTAGGCCAAGGGACGGCGCAACGGTGGCCCTCAGCTCGCAAGAGCCCCCGCCCTACCCCGAGCCGAGTCGAGCCCTGGCCGCCACGCGCTCGCTTCCACCCCTGTCCTGCCCCGCCCCAAGCCCTGCCGACTGCTGCGGCCTGCTCGCACGCACTGGCTGGGGCACATGCAATCTTTTTTGGCATAATGGGCCCCACACGTGTCAGGGAAGCTAGGATAAACTATTTTTTCAACTTCACTGCATCAACCCTAGGATTACGACACTCTATCTCGCTAGAAAAAAAAATAGTTTATCCTAGCTTCCCTGACACGTGTGGGGCCCATTATGCCCAAAAAGATTGCATGTGCCCCAGCCATGCAATCTCTGCGTGGTTGGCACGCGTCTCCGGCGCTCGCTGGGGACTTTGCCTGCATCCCGCCTAGGACTACGACAGCCTATCCCGCTAGGAAAAAAAACAGTAGTATATTATTCTTTTTTTACATGTTGTTTTATCTTCTCAGGCCGGCAAGGGTAGGCTATCCTCTAGCTAGCGGTTGCTCCTATATGACACAAAACATTGTTTCTCCGTCCTGAAAAGAAAACCAGTCAAGTTTTTTTTGAAGTTATACAAATTGTCAAGTTTATAGAGAAGAACACTAACATTTATTAAAATATCGAATAATTATAATTGGATTTATCATGAAATATATAATTTCATGATGTCCCAGTAATTTGATCAATTTGATATTGTTAGGGTTATTATTTTTCTATATAAACTTAATATACTTTTAAAGTGTTGTTTATGTTTGGGAGGTAGTAGCAGGATTTCCTTCTTTCGTCGTATACACGGAGAGAGAGAGAGAGAGAGAGAGAGAGAGAGAGAGAGAGTGCAGTCTGCTCTAAGGAAAAAAATTTGGACCATCCCTACCATGACGCCGTCCGGACTGTGTAGGCCACGATTCTATTATTTTTAGCATGCAGACGGTGAATCAGATATCTTATGGGCCACATGTCAGCCACACATTCCTATCATGTTTCCGTATTAATGGTCCGTACTGATTTTCCCCCCTGCTATAAACTACAGTCATAGGCGTGTTATATATTAATTTGCTTATGCTGATTTGTTATGAGAGAAAAGTATTATTCGTTAGTTAAAAAATATTGCTAAAATAGTATGCTGGACAGGGTAAATACTAATATTCCAGCGCATCTTCTTCCTTCGGTTGCCGGGTCAGTGGGTCAGTTGCCATCAAGACACGGCAAAGCCAACAACACAAGAAAAGTATCGGTCTCCCTTCATTAATTAATTCCGGCTGTCACAGACAAGCAAGGAAGCCATCAGCCTATTCCGTTGGCTGGTTCGTATCATTACTGGTTTATGAAGAAGTACTACTGGTTGGTTTGTGTGAGAGAAAAATACTGTTTCAACTAGAAATTTACGATCATTTACGACAATCCATAGCTAAACAAACAGGCTGCATATTATGCTGATGCTAGCTACTACTAGATCAGGCAGTGAGGCCACGTGCCTCACAATACAAATTGAAAACAAAATATATGCCCGCTTATTTTTGGTGTCAGATATCAACACATGGCAAAGCCACCACTAGACAACTACTCCTAGGCCTTGTTTAAACCAAAATATAAAGTTTCGAGGTGTCACATGAAGATATCACGTGAGGTGTTTGATACTAACAAAAAAAAAATTACAAAATTCATCGATAATCCACGAGACAAATTTATTAAGCCTAATTGATCCATAATTAGCACACGTGTTACTATAGCACAACATTGTCGAATCATAAACTAATTAGGCTTAAAAGATTCGCCTAACAAATAAGTCGTAAATTATATAATTAGTTATTTTTTAGTCTATATTTAATACTTCATGCATGTATCTAAATATTAGATAAGATATGAAATAAACCGTAGGGAGAAACTAAACAAGACATTAGTATCTAAGTTTGACTAATTTTATCACGATAGATGAACGGTGTCTTCAAGTCAGTCGTGTCGGTCGCACGTCAATCGCGGATCGATCCATCCATGTGGGCATATGGCTGATTCACCGTCAGGCCATACGTGCATCGGCATCACACCCTTCCCTGGTGACGAGGGAGAAAGAATTGGAACGGATCCCTTCTGATCCTGTTATGCCGTATCTACTTTAATTCACATGTGTTAAAGTAGTTTAAAACATAATTATCTATTTTAATCCATGCAACATATTTAGATTAAGATCAATACATGCTTATTCAAATAAGGTCTTACGTGTGGATATGATGTTTGGCGTGCACATCTCCGGGAGTGTTCTGCTACCATTATAAATCGGCCTATAAGTCAGATTATAAACTATGATATATTATTTTTATCTTCCAATAAATTAGTTGTACGAATTAGGACAAAAACGACTTTACGAGCAGCCGAACAGAGCCTCCGTCGCTTGCCACCGACTTCAGTTATATTTGACCTCTATACTAGGCTCTAGCCTGCTGACTGTATCACTAGTATAGCTGCTTTCTACATGGAACTATTCTTTTCCCCATTAGGCCGGGTATGTGTATGCACTCCTAGTAGTCCTCTAGCACACAAGTTTGACATTTCCCTGTTTCCTCGTACAGAGAGCAGAGAACGCTGTCATCGTCAGCATCCTAAAGATCTAATCTACGGAGTAAACTATAATTTTCTCCTATTATATACAGTGGTTTAGATTAGGTAGTTTACTAGTTTAGATTATATCTTAGGATACAATTCCGAATTTTTTTACCAGTCAATTCACCTCAATCTAGAATACAATTCCGGCCCATTCCAATTCTGTCTCCCACGCTGGCAGACGGTCACGGTACCCACAGTGACCAATTGGACCCAAGAACCAATGGTGCGAACTGGAATGGACCGGCCCGCCTGGAAATGCACCAGTACAAAAGCCTGCAAGACAGGGCCCGATCGGCCTCTCAGCTTCAAACAAGGCCCAACTTTGCATCACATGTACAGTACAGTATGATGTATGCGTTGCTTTCGAAATCCGAATCCACAGCACAGCAGACAAATCAATCCGAGGCTCCGAGCATTGTTCGCGTTAATGTTTTGATTTGAAGCAATTGTTGTTTCCTTGCTTGCTTGTCTGTGACAGCCAATTATACATAGAGAGTACTGCCTCGGTCTCAAAAATTGAGTCGCTATAGAAATCGTGCTGGTCAAACTTTCTCAACTTTGACTAGGTTTATAGAAAATACGTGCAACATTTATATCTCCAAATAAATTTATTATGAAAGTATATTCAACGATCTATCTAATGAAACTAATTATGTACCATAAATATTAATATTTTGTTAAATATATTCGGTCAAAGTTAAAAGTTACAGACTTTTTGGGAAGCGAGAATAACTCTTTTTTTTTGGACAAAGGGAGTATATGAATATGAATTGTAAGAGCGACAACAAGGTGCATGCGGACCCATTGACTAGCGCCCGGATGATGTCCGGCCCCAGGCCCCGCGTCCAAACGTCCACGTTGCAGTTTTTCGCGCTTGTACCAGCAATCCACGCCCACGCTAGCCCAAAAAACTAGCACGCCCCCCCCCCCCCCCGCCTACACCTGGGTTTCACTTGCCCATGCGGGGCCCGCGCCGCCAGAACACGTGCGGGGCTACCCAAGTCCCCTCCGCTTCTCACGCATATTGCAACATGTGTAACACCCGATCTACTTTTAAAACATCCAGATACAACACTTGCAACAACGTCCGAAGAGAAACGAAACACTTGAAACCTGCTTATAAAACACTTGCAAAACACACATGAAAAACACTTGAAAACCATTGCAAACATACGCAATATCCGGATAAAACACTTGCAACATATGTGTGAAACGTATGATAAAAACACTTGCAACAATATGTCCAGAAACACTGATGAAACATTGGGGATAGATGCTTGCAACGTATGTGTACAACCATTGTAACATATGCAACATCCTGATCTACTTTTACAACATCCGTGTGAAATAACTGCAACATACCTCTAAAACATATGAAGCATTTGAAATGTACATTTGCAACATGCGTTTTCAGCAGAGTACAACATATCCTTGATGCTTGCGAAATGGAGGCTCGCCGACATGTTGAGTTCACCATAGGCAGCCGTGCTGTGGCCACCATCGACCAGCGCCAACATCGACTAGATGGACTCCACCTACTAGAGTCCCCATCGCTATGGGATGTCTCGCCGCGCTGTGGATCTGGTGGAAGGGGCAGCGAGGCAAAGTGGGGCCAAGGCGGGCGACGCACGATGCAGGCGAGCGGCCACCTCGCCGAGGGGCTACGCCGCATGGCTGGTGCACCGCCGGGTCAGCCGTGCGTAGCGCGTGGAGGTGGCCGCGCTTTGGACCACGTCAGGACTCGGGAGAGAGGGAGAGAGAGAGAGTGGAAGGGGAGGTTGGGGCGGAGACGCAGACGGTGCAGAGCCAGACCGGCGGGGGTGTGAGCCGTAGTGTCACCTACGGTTGCCACTGGTACGAAGCGGAGTGTATGTCAATGGTTTTTTTTTTGCGATACGGGCGAGCGGTGCCGTGTGACGTAGACGTTAGGGCGCAGGGACGCCAATGCCTTAGCATTATCGATTGACGATTGCTGCTCATCCAATCGAAAACACACAGCGGAACCTTTCTGATTTGTGCAGCAGCCACCAGCAGCGGCTCAATTCCGTTGCCAGAACCTTAAAAAAAATCCTGTTGCCAGAGGACAGTGGCGGATCTAGGATTTCAATCATGGGGGTACGGACGAAAACGATATAGTCAACGAACATGGACACGACATAATTAGATCACTAAACGATGATAAAATAGTTGTGATAAGTTACATGTTTTCAACTTTCCATAATTCTAATATACTAATACAAGTTTCCAGCTAAAGCTTCACACTGCCGTTCCGCCATGGCTTGAAAGCGTTTAATGATATCTTCATTGCTTACACGTCGAAAAAAGTCACGCTCAATAAATGTGACCAAACAATTCATTTAAGTATTGATCACCCATCTTATTCCGAAGCTTGGTCTTCACATAGTTCATTCCTGAAAAGACTCTCTCAACACTTGCAGTAGCTACGGGAAGGATGAGGACCAATTTCAGCAATAAATAAACCTGTTTAAAGCGATCATGCTTCTTTGTCTCAACTAGTTTGATAGATAGCTCATTAAGATTCTTCACTTGTTGAAACCTTGTGTCGTTTCGCACATCAACAATAAACATATTAAGCTGCGAAGAAAGTTGGACCAAATCTGTACTTGTAAAATCTTGAGGATAAAACTTTGCAAGTTTCATAAGTTTATCTTTATCAAAAGCAGCAAATGAATTAGCTGGATTTAGAGCAGCCATGCAAACAAGAAGCTCTGTATTAACTTCATCAAACCTGCCCCAATAAGGAGAAAATAAATTATTACGAAAGGAAAAAACAAAAAAGCTGAACAATAATAAAATAATAAGCAAGATATATTATCAAACCTGCTATTGAGCTCTTGGAGTTGCATATCAATGACACTTAGAAACATTTCAACATGGAACCGATGAAGATTCTTTACTTTCACAAAGTAACGTTTTGGTCTCCCCACAGGCACATAAAAACCATCCATATCAGGAACCTTGACTCGATGTTTAACACAAAAAGATGTGACATCCTTCAGAAAGGTTTCCCATTCATTGTCCTCTCGCAACACTTGCAAATGGAACTTAGTCATCTCAACAAGTTCAATAGCATTAATAATGTCTTGATCCCTTTTTTGCAAAGCCTTGCATAACTCATCAGTATATCCAAATATGGTCAGCAATAAGTGTGCCATGAATATAAAGTCAAATGACTCAATTACTGTCAAGCAATTTTGAGCTTTTATACGCTCAGATTGAGATTTATCTTTTGAGATCTTCCCAAGAACTTTCCGGAGTGTGGGATACATAGCAATAATACGAGAAATAGTCTTGTAGTGAGTTCCCCATCGAGTATCTCCTGGCCTACCCAGACCCATCTCTTGATTTAAACCTTGTCCTGTTTCAATTTCACCCTGTTCTAAAGCTTCCAAAACCTCCTGTGCCTGGGCTTCTCTAAGCATGTGATGCTTTCTACAAGAAATCCCAACAACATTCAAAATATTTGTGACACAATCAAAAAATGCGACACAGTCATCATTTTGTTTGGCAACAGCAACAAGAGTCAATTGGAGTTGGTGCTGCAAAGCAATGAATATAGTATGCTGAAGGAGATTCGTCCATGATTTTTGTTTTCAGCCCATTGATTTCCCCCTTCATGTTACTAGCTCCATCATATCCTTGACCACGACATTTAGATAATGTCAATTTGTGCTCCATAAGAAGAGACACTATTGCATCTTTTAGTGTTGAAGAAGTAGTATCCTGAACATGAACAATACCAAGGAATCTTTCTGTAACCCTCCCTTTTTTGTCAACATACCTTATGCAAAGAGCTAACTGTTCCTTTTGGTAAACATCACTAGATTCATCAGCAAGTATAGAAAAGTAGTCATCTCTAAGATCTTCAATAATAAGTTTGCTAGTTTCTTTGGCACAACAGTTAATGATATCTGTTTGTATGGAATGGGCAGTCATCTGACAATTCTTGGGAGCATTCTGTCCTGTAACCTTTCTAACATCTTCAAACATTTCACCCAACCATTTTTGGAGTTCCTTAAAATTCCCCATATTGCTAGATGTGTCACTTTCATCATGTCCCCGACAAGACAGCCCTTGACGCAAAAGAAACCTCAGACAACCAATTGAGTAGGTTAAGCGCGCCTTATATTTAACTTTTTCTTCTGTGGTGTGCTTAATGTAAGTACTTGCTATTGATGCTCTTGGCCTAATGAAATTAGTAAATTTCTCAAGAGCTTCATTGTGGGTGCTTGTAATGCTTCCAACATGCAAGTCAAGTTTTGCAGGCTGGTTCCATTTTCTAAACCCACTATTCACAAAAGCATCACCACCAACATAATTAGCTGTATCCGCAAACAAATAACAAACAAAGCAGAAGGCAGCATCCTTTTCCACACTGTACTCAAGCCAATCATACTTGTCAAACCATCTAACCGGAAAGCGACGCTTACCACCAATTTGTCGCTGTGGAAAATTATATGTCCTTGGCTGGCATGGCCCTTTTGCAATATATCCTCTTCTCACTGCATCTTGCTCATTGGCAGAATATTGGATGATGGGGATCCTCTTTCCAGGATCATGGGGAAGACGATCAACATCATAAATTCCCTCTTCTGTCTCTTGTTCCTCATGTATTTCTTCGTCACTAGGATTTTCAGGTCTTGCTTCTTGATCTTCCATTCATCTCCTGTGTCTCATGTATTTCTTCCTCACAAGGAATTTCAGGTCCTACTTGCTGATCATGAATAATTAGTTGATTTGGAGTGGAAGAAGACACCTTTTGTGCTTTCTGTTTCTGAGCATGAGCATTCCATAGAGATGCAAGATTGTTATTCCTCTTCATGCTACTTGATCCTTGATGTTCTGCAGTCTGCAATAATCGGTCAAATTAGAAGAGGGATTCCGCAAACTAGAACTCATTATTGATGGGAATATTCCGGTAAAAAAAATGATTGATCAGTGATCGCAATAGAACAAGATTGAATTTTTACCCTTTGCAACTTGTCAGCAGTCCTGCTTGTCAGTTTGGCAGTTCCTGGGCATATTGGCGTAGCGTGTAGGACGGGCAGACGACCGGAGGAAAGGTCGGAAATCGGAAGCAGGCAAGCAGCGCCTCAGCCAGCCGGCCGGCCGTCAGACAACGACCGAACGACGACGACGAGGGTTTCCGTCTTTGCAGCGGCGGCGGGTGGGGTTGAGGAAGGAGTTGTATCGCTGTGAGCTGTGACGCGTCGTTTCGTATTCGGCAGATCGGCAAAGTGCTTATTATACGTCAATATGTTTGGAAATGGGCTGCTGTAAGTTTGAAAATGGGCCGCAGCTGGGCCTAGAAAGAGTATTATACATATACAAGATATTAAAGAATATATATACTTGATTTTTTTTCAGAAATTTTGGGGTGACAGCTGTACCCCCATGCTACTACTGTAGATCCGCCCCTGCCAGAGGATAATAACAACAATTAAATTAATTCAGTGATCTCCACCTCCTACTTCTACACGCAGGCCTACTAACGTTGTTTTGTTGTTCTCGAGCCTGAACCTAAAAAGCTTGCGCGTTCCCAAGGAGAATGTCGTCGTCTCTGTTGGCCTGTCGCTGCCGCCTGCCCAATGCAATGCAAGCAAGCCCAACCCCAATGGCAGCTAGCTAGCCAATCATCATCCCTCATCAGCTACTCAGAACTCAGCTCAGCACGCACGGGCCGGCATGCATGGCATGCCTGCATCTGCATGCACGCATGCGTGCTTTTATCCTTTCGGGGCCTCAGACCGCGGCCGGTGTTGCCTCCGCCGTGCCGGCGCATGGCATGCACGGCGGCCTGCATCCATTGATCCTCTCAACTGATTCACGCTGCAAAGCAATGCGCGTGGCGGGCGGCCAACTCAACACTCGTCACAGGACTGTCCATGCCGGCGTTCGCGCGCTCCATCGATCTCTAGCCTGTTCGGCTGTTAGTGCCGTCGGGAAGCGAGCACCCAAAGCTCCAATCGTGTGTCGTCGTCAGAACCTGGACGAGTGCGCCGGCGCTGGCTTGTCGCCGCCGTCGCCGCCAAGGCGCGCGGAGAAGAGCGCGGCGACGGGGCGGTGGTCGGAGAACCGTGACTCGCCGCGCGCGTACCAGCGCTGCTCCATCCCCTCGCCGCGCCACAGGATGCGGTCGCACCTGCAATGCAACAACAGCACGCACGCACGCGCGCGTCTCGATCAGCCAAGCTCGGCATTAATTAATTAATTCGGTAGGATCGCCGGTCGGAACAATTAGTTACCATGCCGGCGTGCGCTTCTTCCTGTCCCGGGACCGGGAGCTGTCGGCGGCGGTGGCGGAGGACGAGGAGTTGGCGATGCTCAGCATGGCGTAGGCGTCGGAGCCGGCCACGTACTTGTAGGTGGGCGGGAACGCGATGCGGCCTTCCTCCCACCCGGCGAACACGCGGCCGGCCTTTTGCTCCGCCCGCAGCTGGTCCCGCTCCAGCAGCGCCGCCCACTCGTGCAGCTCCACCAGCTCCCGCGTGCCTCCTCCTCCCTCCATCAGCCGGTAGTTGAGGTCGCCCAGCCATATCACCTTGCTGCACGCACCGATGCACGTTGTTCTCTTTGGTCAGTAATGGCGCGTGGACGACGTCCGTGAGTGCATCGGTCGGGAGGCCTAAGCGCTTAGCTACTTCCTCGTGCTCCAAGATGGTCATCGGTGCCGCCGCCCTGCACGGCGACGGCGAGTCCCGCCGCGCGAACCTCGTCCGCCTCAGGATCTCGGCCACGTCGCCGTTGCGTCGGTCGCCGTCGCCGTCCCTGTCGCCCGACGCGAGGTTGCGTGCACACGAAGCACAGAGACGCGCCGCCGCGCAGCGAGAGGCTGACGGACACGGAGCCATTATTGCCCATGTAGCCCATGACGCCCCTGCCGACGCACGACGCTCTGACGCCGGCGACGCAGGGGGGGAGGTAGGCGCGGACCCACACGCACAGCAAGATGCCCACCATCTGCTTGCTGGCCGCCAGTCGGTAGCGGTATCGTCCGCCATGGTGCCGCCGGGCCGCCGGCTCCTCCTCGCTGCTCGACTCCGGTGTCGACGACGACGTGGACGGCTCGCTGCCGGCGTCGTCGTCGTCTTTCGGCTCCGATGACGCCGTGCTCGGTCTGCTACGGCTGTCGTCCTCCGTTGCCGCCAGCAGGTCCGAGAAGCTCACGCGTCCGCCTTTCTGGAGCAGGTGCTGTTGAATTCTGTGGATCGACTAGGGTAGATTTAGGCGGTTTGCTGTTGAACATGATGAACTAGAACAAGCAGAGAGTGGGAGATAGGGTAGAGGTGTTGGTGTTGAACCTGAGCCTTCGGATGAAGTCGCGGTTGAGCTGGCCATCGCTAGTTCGTTGATGGAGGCAGCACACGGGCAGCGACGGGTGGGGTAGAGGTTGCACGGACGTCGATACAGTGCAGACGGATGGCGTAGCAGTGACGACGGCGAAGTCAGCGGAGCTTCCCGTCGCTGGCTGCGCGCCCTCTTAGATCGGTCTAGGGTTTGTCGGTGGGGTTTGCGGCTCATGGCGAACCTCGTACTTTGAGCCGCCGGCCCCCACCTCTTTATATAGCGTAGTGCGATGGGGGCCCACCAACCATGTAGGGTTGGGCGCCCCCGATCAGGGCGCGTGACCAAGGCCCAATAGGCCGTTGGGCTTATTGGTTGAGAGATCAATCTAACATTCTCCCCCTTGATCTCACTATTACTTTTATCTTTAAACTTTAAACTTCAATCCTTTTATCCTTACTCATTTCTTCACAGATGATGCATAAAGCATGTTTCATCGTCACGGTCAATCGCCGATAGATTTAACAGCTACAATGCACGTCTCTGATCTGAAATAGTTACTTTAACTTTTGGGCCCTTTATAGTCTAGGAATCATAGGCTTTCCCTTAAACCCATGCCGGCTACATGTTCTCTGAACACGTTGGGTGATAAGCCTTTTGTAAACGGATCCACGAGCATCTTTTCGGTACTTATATGCTCAAGACTTATCATTTGATTCCGGACTTTATCCTTCACAACATAATACTTTATGTCAATGTGTTTGGCAGCACCACTTGACCTATTGTTGTGAGCATACTGTACTGCTGGATTATTATCGCAGTATAACTTTAGTGGTCTATTGATGTCGTCAACCACCTTCAAACCGGGTATGAACTTCTTTAGCCAGTTCACCTGCCCTGTTGCCTCATAACACGCTATAAACTCGGCATACATTGTGGACGATATAGTGACGGTTTGCTTTGAGCTTTTCCATGAAATAGCTCCCCCTGTGAGAGTAAACACATATCCAGACGTGGATTTTCTATTATCTCCCGCATAATCAGAATCTGAATATCCCACTATATGGAGTGAATCAGATCTTCTATACGTCATCATGAGGCTTTTCGTTCCTTGTAAATAACGCAAGACTTTCTTTACCAATTTCCAGTGTTCTATTTCAGGATTGCTCTGGAATCTGCCAAGTAATCCGGTAACAAATGCCAAGTCAGGGCGCGTACACACTTGAGCATATTGCAAGCTTTCGACAGCTGAAGCATATGGAACCACTTTCATCTGATTGATCTCATATTGGTTCCTGGGGCATTGAAAATTCCCATATCTGTCGCCCTTGACTATAGGAGCAGGTGAGGGACTATTGAAAGGTTCTTATTTGGTTTTGGTAATTGAGTGACAACTTAGGTGGACTAATTGTGTTTATGTGAGATACACATGTGATTAGTCCACAGGTACATGTGTGTGAGCAACATAAGCCATGGAGGTAAAAATGGCTTGGAGATGTTGCAAAGCTCACACATGAGATGATGAAGGAGCTTAAATACACATGAGACATGACATTGAGTCATGTGATCAAGGTGGAGAAGATCAAGACAAGACTTGGCTTGATGGACCGGTTGCAAGCGTGAAGGGCAAGTCGAAGGCTTTGGAGTGATGGATCGCGTGGCGGTGAAGCTTGAGCAAGACTTGGCGCCGATGGACGATGGCAACGGTGAAGAGCAAGTAGAGTCAAGATCGATGAACCAATATGATCATGTGATGATATGGAGTGGATCATATCATTGTTGATCGTGTTGGTGCATGTGTTGCATCGACATTGGAGGAGATAGAATGGAATGCGCAAGGCAAAGGTATAACCTAGGGCATTTCATTTCACCGGTCATAGGTGTGTAGAGAAGTTTATGACTGGGTTTAGGATAGATGGCCGTACTATCAAGAGGGGCAAACTTGTTTGCATATCGGTCATCTAGTGCCACTCGAGTGATCTAACTTTGTATTGTCGCTAGGATCGAGTGGCGTGGCAAGTTGAGTGGCTAACATCCTTTGGGAAATGATTGTGAAAATGCTAACACACATACACATGGTGGTGTACACTTGGTGGTGTTGGCACATTTACAAAGGCGGTGGTGTTTGCAGGGTTAAGATGGGTTTGGGTCTCTCTCTCCCTCCCGCTGAGCTTGCGAGGCGGGATTCGGCGCTTTCGAGAAAATGGAATGTCTATTTTCTATTGCGCCGGATGCAAATTCTGGTGGTTAGCACATTGGTGCAAGGGTGAAGAAGTTAGAAGTGAAAACGAGTTGGTCGCGAAGATGCCGGCGTCGGTCAACTGACCGGACGCTGGATCTGAATGCACCGGACGCTGGAAGGCTGCGTCCGGTCAGGCTGACGTACGGTGACGCAGTAACTGGAGTGTGACCGGACGCTGGCTGCGTCCGATCACGTTCGACCAGACACGTCCGGTCATGCTCGGGAGCTTACTAGAAACGACCGGACGCTGGAGGTTCAGCGTCCGGTCAGTTGAGTGCTGCTACGTCCGGTCAAGACAAATGACCATTGGAACCGGGACACGTGGTCGTCTGCGAGCGACCGGACGCTGAGGTCTAGCGTCCGGTCAACACGACCGGAGCGTCCGGTCGGCCCGACCGTTGCCCAGTGAAGGGGTAACGGCTAGTTTAGCCCTTGGGGCTATAAATAGAAGTGGCCCTCGGCCATGGCTGGTGCTGAGCACCTTGGGGGACTTTGTGTCTATGCTTGAGAGTGCTTAGGAGCCCTCCATCATACACATACTTGATAGTGATCATTCGATTGTGTGAGTGAGCGATTCTAGTGCGATTGCATCGTGAGGTTGCATCGAGTGGCACTAGGTGATCGAGTTGCAAGCCGGTGGTGCTTGTTACTCTTGGAGGTTGCCACCTCCTAGACAGCTTGGTGGTGGTCTCCGTCGAAGCGCGCAAGAAGCTTGTGCGGCGCTCCGGAGAAGAGCTTGTGAGGGGCATTGTGCTCACCCCGCGGGAGCCGCGAAGAGCAACTCTAGTAAAGCGTGTTATTGAGCTACCCTCACTCAAGGGGTAGGTTCTTGCGGCGCCCGACGTGCGGGCTTAGCGGGTGATGCTAATTAGCCGCCGAACCACCAAGTGAGCGGTCGACACAACGGGGACTAGCGTGTTGGCAAACACATGAACCTCGGGAGAAAAATCATCGTGTCAACCTTGTTCTTCCCGTTGGTTTGCATCCCCATTACACAAGCTTCCAATTACTTTTATACATATTAAGCTTGTGTAGTTGCTCTTGTAATTAGATAGCTTGTGTAGCTTGCTAATTACCTTCTTGCTTGTGTAGCATAGAAGTAGCTCCCTTGTGTGGCTAATTTGGTTTTAGTAACCTTGTTAGTCACATTGCTTAGTTTGTGTAGCTAAGTATTTGCGCTCTCTAATTAGGCATTGGTTGCCTTGTTATTGAGCATTGCTAGTGAGCATCGTTAGCTTTGTGCTTTTGCTTACTAGCATGTGTAGGAGCTCCCTTGTCGCTTAAAGTACTAGTGGCCTAGGTTTGTGTAACCTTGCTCCTAGAATTGTTTAGGAGAGCTCTAGCTAGCCCGCACCTTTGTTGCATAATTGTTATCTTTGCAAGGTGCTAGTGAACATATATAGTGGGGCATAGTCTTGGCTAGACCGATAGTTTTAATTCCGCATTTGTATCGGTTAGCCAACGTGATTAAGTTTTAGAAAAGACTATTCACCCCCCCTCTAGTCGCCATCTCGACCCTTCAACTATATTTGTGCATACTGAATTTTTTTAAGACTTTTTCTATGTATGCCTTTTGTGACAGTCCTAATACCCCTTTACTTCTATCTCGGTGAATCTCGATCCCTAGAACGAATGAAGCTTCACCAAGATCTTTCATATCAAATTTTGAGGACAAAAACTTCTTTGTCTCCAGTAGTAGACTGACATCACTACTAGCAAGTAAGATATCATCCACATACAGGACAAGGAAGATAAACTTTCCATTCTTAAACTTTGCGTAGACACAATTGTCCTCAACATTATCTTTAAACCCAAAATTCTTTATTGTCTGATCAAACTTTAAGTACCACTGTCTTGAAGCTTGTTTTAATCCATAAATAGATTTCTTTAGGCGACATCCCAAACGTTCTTTTCCTTCCATGACAAAACCTTTCGGTTGTGCCATGTAAATATTTTCCTCTAAGTCTCCATTGAGAAATGCCGTCTTTACATCTATCTGATGTAATTTCAAATTGTAATGTGCTACTAATGTCATTATGATTCTGAAGGAATCCTTACATGAGACTGGAGAAAAGGTCTCATTGTAATCAATCCCTTCTCTTTGTGTAAAGCCTTTTGCCACAAGTCGGGCTTTATATCTCTTTATATTCCCTTGAGAGTCAAGTTTTGTTTTGTAGACCCATTTACAACCTACTGTTTTGGCTCCTTTAGGAATTATCTCCAAATCCCAAACTTTATTTGCATTCATTGATCTCATTTCATCTTCCATGGCCTCAAGCCACTTTGATGAATGATCACTTTTCATGGCTTCTTCAAATGAGGTGGGATCATCCTACATTTGAAATTCTTCAGTGTTGTACACTTCATAATCAGCAGAAATAGCTGATTTTCTAACTCTTTGAGACCTTCTAGGGGCCTCCTCAATTGGCACATTTTCTGTTTGAGGCTGTTGTTGCTCCCCCTCATGTGTGGCAATAGGTTCTATAGGATCCTGAGGCACAGGTTCCTCATCATCATTCATTGTTGCCACAGGCAGGATAACAACAGGTGCTGGCACCACAGTGTCTTGTACTGTTGGTGCAGCAACAGCAGGTAGTGAGAAAAATGGCTCATGAATGATCGGAGTGGGTGCATACACCCGCTTCTCTTCAAGGTCAATTTCTCGAGCTACCATGCTCCCCCTAATCATTTCATCCTCTAGGAAGACAGCGTGTCTCGTTTCCATAAACTTTGTATGTTTGTTAGGACAGTAGAAACGAAAACCTTTTGACTTTTCTAGGTAGCCAATGAAATGGCAACTCACTATTTTGGGATCTACCTTCCCAATGTTTGGGTTAAAAACTTTAGCCTCAGCAGGGCTCCCCCACACACGCAAGTGGTTAAGTGAGGGTACTCTTCCTGTCCATAACTCATACGGTGTTTTGGGCACCGACTTACTTGGTACTCTATTGAGAATATGAATGGCGGTTTTTAACGCCTCCATCCACTGACTCATGGGTAAAGTGGAGTAACTTATCATACTACGCACCATATCCATCAGGGTACGGTTACGCCTTTCAGCTACTCCATTCTGCTGAGGTTCGCCCGGTGTTAAATACTGGGCGACTATACCATTCTCCTATAAGAACCTTGCAAAAGGTCCAGGAACTTGTCCATATGGGGTATGCCGACCATAGTACTCTCCCCCATGGTCAGACCTGACTATCTTAATCTTTAAATCATGCTGATTTTCAACTTCTGCTTTAAATATTTTGAATTTATCCAACGCTTCTGTTCTTTCTTTAATTGGATAAATGTAGCCAAACCGAGAGTAATCGTCTGTGAATGTTATGAATAAATCATAACCATCCACACTTTTCACAGAAAAAGGACCACATATGTTTGTGTGAATAATCTATAGAATTCCTACGCTTTGTTTGGCATCTTTCTTAATTTTCTTTACATACTTTCCTTTTATGCAATCTCTACATTGTTCTAACTCTGAGAGCTCTAATGGAGAAAGAATATCGTTCTTAACTAGTCTTTCTATTCTCCCCCTCGAAATATGGCCTAAACGACAGTGCCATAATTTCGACAACGCATCGTGAGCTCTCTTTCGTTTTCTGTTTCCATTGTTCGATGAGGATACATTTTCATTCACATCACATACAGAATTCACATTTTCACGAAGTGATAACAAATAAAGCTCGTCTTGTCGAAAGGCAAGACCAACACATTTATTATTAAACAATATCTGACATTTGCCATTTCCAAAATGGCAATCATAACCATCATGGTCCAACTTTGATACACTAATCAGGTTTCTTTGCAAAGAAGGTACATAAAGAACATCTCTAAGAAAAAGTATGAAGCCATCTGGAAGCTTTAGAGGAAGATCTCCAACGGCCTCAACATCTGCTTGTACTCCATTTATGACTTTAATGAAACTTTCGCTTCTTTGCAAAGTTCTCATCGAACGGAATCTCTGTAATGAATTAGCAACATGAATAGTTGCACCTGAATCAATCCACCAAGTAGATTTTGAAAACTTTACATACAAGGATTCATTTACGAACATAATAATGTTCTCACCTTTATTCTTTATTATCATCTTTAGGAAATCGGGACAATTCTTCTTATAATGTCCCGTCTTTCTACAATGGAGACACTGGTCTTTTTCCACTGGGAGTTGCTTGTTCTGAGACTGTTGCATGGGACCTTTTCTAGATGACTTGGAGGAAGAGCTGTTATTATAGTTCTTTTTCTTATCTTTTAGGTAGTTGATAGAACCACCTTGTGAAACTTTTATTCTTTCCTTCTCCTACACACACATGGCTATGAGCTTTTCTAAATCCCATTTTTTATGCTGTATGTTGTAATTAACAACAAAGGTGTCAAATTCTTTGGGTAAAGAAACAAAAATCAAATGAATAAGAAATTTATCCTTGAGTGTCAAATCCATTGGTTTGAGCTTAGATGCCAGATTGCTCATTCTCAGTATGTGCTCTCTAATGCCACTGCCGCCACTAGAGTACCTTTCTGTAACCAGCTGCTTGATCAGCTGGGTTGCATATGTCTTTGAAGAGCCAGTGAACTAACTTTTTATTCTATCTAGGTACTATGTGACCGTGTCACAGTCTGGAATTGAGCCCACAATAGCAGGCTCAATCGTGTTCTTTATCACTGCCAAACACTTCTTGTTGGCAGTGACCCATTTCCTATGCTCAAGGTCATAGGACATCTTTACGGGAGCAAAATCCCGCTCTCTGTTCTGCCATGCAGCATCAGTCTCATCTATCTCCCTCATCGGTGCCATAGGTTCTCTAGGGCATGGTGTGGTGACAACCCAGTCCACCTCAGCGAGGATGAAAGCCAGGTCTATCTTTTTCTTCCACTCAATATAGTTATCACCTTTTAGAGTGGGGATCTCTTTGATACAACTCATCAAGTTGTATCCTTCTGAAAACACAATTCAAATAGTGTGAGAACACAAATGATAACAACAATAATTGCATGCCTTAGTTTAATGTTGGTCAAAATTAAAACATACAATTATTTTATACATTAAATCTACATCACCGTTGGGCAGAAATAGAAATAATGCATAACAAAAAACCATAATAACATCAATATTATAATATTGCTATTAATCAACGTTGGTCAGAATAATAACAACATTATAATAACTGTAAAAATTATCTATGTTTCAAAATTAAATTCTCCCGTTGGTTCGAATTTAATAATGAATGCAACAATTTTTAAGTACGCAGCGGAAACTTTAATAAATCTTTTTAATTCTATTTTCCAGAAACTGTTACTGCACTTTACTATTCTCTGAACAAAATTGACGTTAGATCAAAATTGTATAGATTTCAACATCATAATTCAGCTCGAATTTATCAAATATGAATGAACAGTTTCTGGAAAATAAAAAAGAATTCAATTTCACTGTTCGGCAATTTCGGCCCATAGCAGCGCGACCGGCCCATGGCCCACGGCTTTCAGCGCGCTCCCCCGCGCCCAGGCCGCAACCTGGGCCTAGGCCGGGAATTCGGCCTCGCGCCCTATCCCGCCTAGGCTAATTTTGGCCCGAGCGCTCCTGGCCGTTGATCCAGATCGAGCGGTGGAGCGCACAGCTCGGGGCATCAAAAACCCCGGCCGGCCGCGCCCCCCCGAAACCCTAGACCATTTCTCTGCTTGCTTTCTCTCTCAGTGCCGAGAACGGCAGCGGCGGTGGCGACCGTGGAGGACGCCGGCCGCCGTAGCTGTTCCACGGTTGCTCCCCCTAGCCTCTCTTTCTCTTTCTCCCTTCTCCCCCTTCTTCTTGTGCCTGCACCGCCCAAGAACGAGTAGCAGTGAAGAAGATGGAGATGGCGCCGCCGTGAAGTTCCTTGCCGGCGCGCGTGCTCGCCCATGGCTGAGCATGCCGCCGTCGAGTAGCCTTGCGACGGTGCCCTATTGGCCAGATCTTGGCGAGCTGAGCCCCCGGCCGGCCGTTCTTTTCCCCTTCCTTTTCCCCCGCGCGCCGGCGTGTTCGACGGCGAGGTGAGCCGAGCCACCCTCTTCCCCTTCTTTCCCCTTTCGGTTTCTTTGATTCGGATTTTGCACGATTTTCCGATTAGGGTTAGGGTTAGGGTTGGGGACGACACTGTTTTTCTTTTTTCCCAAATCGCCTTCGGGTTTTAGGGTTCGATCTTTGCATGAAAACCGAGCCCTTCTTCTTCTTTAACCTCATTAGGGTTAGGGTTCATCCGAACTATATCTTTTCTCAGATCCGACGGATCGAGTTTAGGGTTCAACCGAACGTCGGTCGACCCTTTTCTGCTTAGATCCGCACTGGATCTAATCAACTTTTCCTTTTCTAATCGGTACCCGTTCTAGATCAAACCCTATAATCCAAGATCTATACTTAAACCTTGGCTCTGGTACCATTGTTGAATTCTGTGGATCGACTAGGGTAGATCTAGGCGATTTGCTGTTGAACATGATGAACTAGAACAAGCAGAGAGTGGGAGATAGGGTAGAGGTGCTGGTGTTGAACTTAAGCCTTCGGATGAAGTCGCGGTTGAGCTGGCCATCGCTGGTTCGTTGATGGAGGCAGCACACGGGCAGCGACGGGTGGAGTAGAGGTTGCACGGACGTCGATGCAGTGCAGACGGATGGCGTAGCAGTGACGACGGCGAAGTCAGCGGAGCTTCCCGTCGCTGGCTGCGCGCCCTCTTAGATCGGTCTAGGGTTTGTCGGTGGGGTTTGCGGCTCACGGCGAACCTCATACTTTGAGCCGCCGGCCCCCACCTCTTTATATAGCGTAGTGTACGGGGGCCCACCAACCATGTAGGGTTGGGCGCCCTCGATCAGGACGCGTGACCAAGGCCCAATAGATCGTTGGGCTTATTGGTTGAGAGATCAATCTAACAGGTGCGTGTCCGAGGGAGACCTGTGGCTTCTGCTGCTCGACGAGGAGGAGGAGGAGGAGGTGGCGTCGTCTGATGCAGGGCCGTTCAGCGCTCGCCGGATGAGGTCCAGCCACTTGCGCGCCGGGGCCATGTCCTCGGCGCCGAGCACGTTACCGGCGTTCAGCGGCACGATCTCCTGGAACCTGTGTTTCCGACATGCATGAACAACCAATGGAATTCAGACCAACAGGAGTTTTGAAACATGCAGTTTGCAGACATCATAGGACTTTTTTACTGTAAAAACAGGTCAAACCAACGGGATCATGGTGACTGCTGCGTGCTGTGACACGACATGATTTTACCCTTCTGTTTATGCTACTCTCCAGGTAAGGTATGACACTTGACAGGAAACAAGAAACCAAAACTACCATTTCCTATGTGTACTACTACCAGGAGCTAGTGAGTGAGTGAGTATGTACTACAGCCTACAGCACCCATAGCTTCTGAAAGGGAAAATGGGAAATGCCGGAGTACTGTACAAAGGGCGTGCTCTTTTGGATGGGAGGAGGGACTAAACGCTAAATTTTAGTTCCAATTAATCTCTTTGAACCAAACACTAGGGACTAAAACAGGGACTAGAAATTAAAATGTAGTAGTCTCATAAGGGCTGTTAATTGGGACTAAACAGCCCGTGCCCCTCCCTCTCTTTCCTGCCTCGTCCTCCTCCCCTTTATTCCCTGAAAACAAACACTATTTTAGTTCTCGTTTTAGTCTCTGGTCATAGGCCTGGAGAAAAGAACACGCTCTAATCATCATGATTAGCTTCGGAAACTAACGCAACACTGAAATCTATGACCATGACGTACCACTGCTCATAATTGCAGGCACTGCCAAGCATGCGGTTTAGTGCACTTTACACTGAAATCCACACAAAGGGCTGCCAACTCCTATGCCAGGACACTCTGGTTTCATGATTACCAAGAGTGGATCGGAGTGGAGCTTCCAGACAAATGCAGGGATTAGCTCTGAAACGGGGGCTAAACCATTCCTGCCTGGCTCTGTCAGTGTTCAGTAATCAGTAGCAACCTTCAGAGTTTTAGGGCCGTGTTTAGATTGAGGTTAGGAATCAGTATTTGGTACTATAGCACTTTCGTTTGTATTTGACAATTATTGTCCAATCATGGCCTAACTAGGCTCAAAAGATTCGTCTCGTAATTTACAATCAAACTGTGTAATTAGTTATTTTTTTATCTACATTTAATACTCCATACATGTGTTCAAAGATTTAATGTGATGAAGAAAGAGTGAAAAAACTTGCAATCTAAACGAGGCCAGACTAGCAATATCATTTGCTTTCTCCGTGAAGAAAGTTTCAGAGATGATGAATAGGCTGCCAAGTGTTGACTGCCGAGGAGTTCACAAGAACTACTGAACATATTACTACATGTTTAAAGATGGCAAACACATCATACATGCTGTGTATAGGAGTAATAATACAGACACGTACCCGAGGACGTAGATGTGAGGATAGGAGGGATCAGGGCCGTCGTCGGTGAGCCAGTCCGAGAGATCCAGCCCTCCGTGCGGCGCTCGCCCTCCTACGTTCCATGTCCCAACGAACATCCTGAAGAGAAAGAATGCAGCAGTTACAGTTACTGACCATTAATTCCTTCATGGCTTCATCTACTCTTGTATATTAGAACACATACAGTATTGGATCAGTATTGGAGTAGTTTCTAAAAAAAATATTCTTTCTCTTGAAGAAATCTAAAAACTATTCTAGTACTAGCTAGCAGCATCACTAGGCATAGCTACGTGATTATGGCCCGTTCGGCTTGCCCCAAAAACAACATTATTCAGCTTGTTTTCTTAGCCAAAACAGTATTTTTCAGACAAATTCAGCCAGCCGAACGGAGCCTATACGATCCCTGTGACTGCAACCACCGGCTCTAGGGAAAAAAAACAGAGAAGGCACAGCCCAGAGGCAGAGGTCGGCAGTCCCAAAGTATTCCCATCAGCCATGTTCAGAAAAACATAGCATCCAGTTCATTCATGACAGCAGTGGCCGAGGAGCCGTACCGGGGGCGGGGAAGAGGCGGCCGCCGCAGGTCGTCACAGCTCTCCTCCACCAGCCAGCCACCTGGATCGGATTACAGGTACAGCAGCAGTCGACGTGCATGGCAGGAGACGAAACAAAACCATGAGGAAATAATATATATATATATATATATATATATATATATATATATATATATATATATATATATATATATATATATATATATATATATATATATATAAAAGAAGGAATGGAATGGTTAAAAACCAATCTATAAAACATTGTTGATGAAAAGAAAGATTGGAACCGCTGTAAAAGCGTAGCAGCAGCTGGTACTCTGTAAAGGTCATGAAGTATTAAATATAGACTAAAAAATAACTAATTGTATATTTTGCGACTAATTTGCAAGACGAATCTTTTAAACCTAATTAGTCCATGATTTGATAATGTGGTACTACAGTAACACGCGTGCTAATGACAGATTAATTAGGCTTAATAAATTCGTCTCGCGGATTACTGACGGATTCTGTAATTTATTTTTTCATTAGTATCCGAACACCCCCATGAAATACCCCCACGTGACACCCCCGGATGTGTGGACACAACGAGAGAAGAGAAGGATGCAGATGCTTGGTGAAAAGTCGCTTGCTTTTTCAACACAGCGAGAGAAGGGTGTTGTGCTTGCTTGGTGAAAGAGTTGCAATGTACAGTTTAGTACTCTACCTGACAGGTCGTCTCTGTCGGAGCAGCTCTTCCTCCTCCTCATCGTCTCTCCTCCAAACCTCTCATCTGGTCAAGCAAGCAGCCAGCCACATAGCAGTCTTGTCATCAGAGCAGGGATGTCAAAGCTTGGAGGGAAAAAGGAAAACTGAAACAAAATCCTAGAGGTGAAAGAAAGAATGAAAGGAGGTGGTAGGCTGGGGCAGCTTACCGATGCAGTCGGAGTGGAAATCTGAGTCCTTGAGGTTGAGCCATTTCTTTACAACCGTCTTGGCCTTTGGCCACGACGATGACTGCACGAAAGATAAGAGAGGGAAGACTGATCTCGGTTACTGCTTAAAAGGCATCCTATTAATTCCTGCTGACTGGCTTTGTTTACATACAAATTAAAAAGAAGAAAATTTTGACAAAAACTAGCTGAAAGTTCGTCCCCCCGATCGACCAACCTTTGACATTGTCGGATTCCTTGTCCTCATGGCTTCCAGCTGAATTGTTCTCTCCTCTTTCTTCTTGTCTGTCAAAAAAGGTCATGTGATCAGATAGACCTGCCGGAACAAGAATATACTAGTATACAACAGCAAAGCAGGCATAAAGCTAGCTACTGAATCTTAAGTAATGTAATGTAGGGTATTGATGATGAGACTGAAGAACGCGAGGAAGCTGCTGCTGGCTAGTACGGCTGCGATGCAGCTGGACGGGGATGGACCTGCCGAACTGGGAGAGTAAACTAGGCGCAGCAGGGGAAGTGGAGAAGAGAGGGGGCAGAAAAAAAAAGAGCAGAGCGAGCGGTGCGGTGCACATGCGCCAACAATCTGTTTGGCAAGAGCATTCAAATCCGCTCGCAATTTTTTTTCTTCTCTGGAGAATTAATTAACAATCGACAGACAGAGTCGTCATCAGAAATGAAGCATGGATCTGAACATGATCGAAAGAAAACGGGAGGGCGGAACCAACCAAGCCAGTCAAGCAAGGCAGAGGTCGTTAGAGCGAGATTGCAAGTGTTGAGTTGCGGTCCAAATTCAGTTACGTACAAGATAAAGGTCTCGGGGGTGGAGCCCTCCGCGGTACGGATTATCGTCTTGTGGGAAATATCAAAGACACATATTGCTCTCACAACTCATATATGGTTTTTCCCTGAAAAGGTTTTCATGTGAGTTATCCAAGAGGCAATACCAATAATATGTCGTCATATTTTCTCCTAATTTTTCCACTGAGTTTTTACAGGAGTTTTAGCGACATATCACTTTATATTGCTCCTCATATTTTTCCTGAAATGGTTTTTAGGGGAGTAAACTATATGTCGTATCTCCAATATTTTTCCCCACTGTGGTTTTTAATGGGATACCAATGATATAGTGATTTATTTAAATCACACTCATATATGCTATTTTCTCCTTATTTTCCTATAAGGTTTAAAGGAGTTTTTATAGCATATCAATACATACATATTCCTCAGATTTTTCCCACGGGTTTTTTCGAGGAATTCAAACATACAGTTACATTGATCTCAAAGAAGATTCGATCAAGGGGGAGTGTTACGAAACGGTTCCTGCCAATAGACACCTATTCTACAGATGATCTCATCCGTCAAAGCAAACAATTAGGATTAGAGATTAGATTAACAATTAACTTTCTCGAACAGTCACGTCCGTACATCGTGACCCTTCACTTGTATATATATCTAAGAGATCAATGAAAGCAACAGTTGTTCCAAAATCTTGTTCATTTTTCATTCACTTTCAACATATAGGTCCGTTCAATGCCATTTCTCAACGGCGACAGTGAATGTGAATGTCCCACGCGCGGAGGGAATTCATATAGGTGGGCCAATCCGGCCTTCAGCTCTTCTTCGGCCCTCCTGCCACACGGTGGGCCGTCCGCTTTGCGTTGCATTCGTTTCCGCGGCGTGGACTCTGGGTGGCCCACTTTGCATCAGCCCGTGCCGTTGATGACACGACGACCAGCAGTCATGTCCCGCGGCTGGCATTGATCTCATCTCTCCGCTGCGCGGCCTGCGCCCGGCGCCGGCCAGCGGCAGCCACGACAATGCCGCCGCCGCCGTGTGTGCGCTGCTGTTCTGGCCAGCCATCAAAATACTGAAAGAAACGCCGTGTATGTCCGACTCAGCTGGTAATGCAACCTAAACAAACATGCGTTTGTGGACATCCATCCATGTCTGTTTGGTCCATCCGTGACAATTTTCATGGTATTAACAGGATCATCAGGAGATTGATGCCAGAAAATTACCCTCCCCCTCTCCTGTAAAATCAATCTTCAAACAACTTCAAACCATCTGCCCAATGTGTCATCTTCCAGATTCACACTAATCTGCTTCGTATCCCTCTACCAGTATATAATTAATAATTATTTATGCAGAAACTCACCATTTGCTCTCAATTTCCATCTGCTCTATATCAGTCAAACCGCTAACACTATAATTCAAACACTGTTGCTACCCAATACCAATCCATGAGTGCTAAAAATGATATATGCATCTACCAGATAACCAGAAGGAAGAGCCAAAAAGTTATTTGTATTTGCATACTACCAGATCACAGTACCTCAGCGGACAAAATTATCATTATAATAGCATATTTGACTTTGTGATACCAGATGGAAAGAATAACATATGACTAAGCTCAAGAGAAATCACCAAACATCTCCAGAACACACAATTTTGATTACCTCCTCTCTCTTCACAATGACCTAGGCAACTATGCAAGAACTACCTCGAGGTTTATTTTACTGATATACAGCACCATCAACAGACATCACTCGCCAGTGAACACACTTCACACATCAACCTCTGCCTAATACGAGAGCCACTATTGTTCATCATCACAACTTTACTCAATACCATGGGTGAAACATATAACACCTCTAACAACGTCAGCAAGATGTCAAACAATCAGATGGTGACTACTAGATGCCATGACATATCAGATCAAAGTGTAAACCGAATGGGTCATTATCCATCCATCATTTGTGTTGTAAAGGTCCATTCATCATTTGTTCTGTCAAAGGTTTATACTGAAAAGGGCTTCCCAGTTCCCACAATGGGAGACAAACTATCAGTACTACTTGTAGCAATAACTTTAAACCCGCTGTAACAAAATCAACTGTTAGAAACAGTGGAGCCATTTGATGATGTAAGCTAAGGTAGTACTGTTATCATGAAAAACAGTGTGAAGACTTGGCCAAACATAAGTGATGGTCCATACCCTTGCCCAATATGCTTAAACCTTCATCAAAACAAACACTCTAAAAATCAACTCATATCAGCAAATCAGTTCATGCCTAATGCAACAAGGAACACCTGAAGCTGTCAGATGCCTGTTAACTCTAACTTTTGCGTTTAAAAATCAACCGACATCATGTTGGAATAACCTCATGATGAATATAACTGGATTGATTTGGATCTCAGAAGTACATTTCCAAATAGACCCTGAATAGAATCCTGCGCACACCAACATCATGTCGAATATAACTACTTGTACAAATCTAGGATAACCTAGGTTCCTTGTCAGGGAATCACTCAAAGCAACATCTTCAAATACATATTCTCCCTAATACCAGCAAGCAAGTTACAAGTCATAGACAACAGCCGAAAACCAAGCTATAATTTCAGAACAAAAGCTTGCTCGAAAAAAACACACTGACAAATTATAGGAGCACAGTATGATGTAGAATTATGGTGGTTGCTAGAGCCAAAACCAAGCTATAATTTCAGAACAAAAGCTTGCTGAAAAGACACTAACAAATTATAGGAACACAGGATGATGTAGAATTATGGTGGTTGCAGGCTAGCAGGTAAGGTGATAGGTGAAGCAAGATTTCTGTGACCAACTTACCAGAACAGGGAGACAAACAATCAAACTCTCTAGTTAGGTAATAATGAAACACTGGTTAGTGCAGAAAGTAATTAATGGAGCAACAGACACCGGAGCACATCTAAGTTAGGAAGATGCACATGTAGCTAGTGATCTCACAAGCAGAATTATAAGAAACTAGGCATAATTATTCCAGTAATAATTCTCATAAGCAGAATTAGAACAAAATAACAGAAAGGGCACCATTAAGTTGACATGTAGGGTTTTCACTCATTCATCTGCAGATCTAGCTGAGATCTAACTCGAGAAAGTAAGGATCAAGCAAAAGCTAGGCAACACAACAAGCTGGGCGTCTCGTCATACATAATTCACCACCCAAAAACCGTCTGATCTGGTACTGTGATCTGATCCGATGTGTGGATCCACAAGAGCGGTGGGACCGGATCGGATCACGCGGAGGCCGCGGCCGTGCGGGAGCGGTAGAGCTTGCCAAAGATGTGGAGCGCTGTGACGAAGCCGATGAAGCAGAGCGACATGACGAGCACCATGGTGGGCGAGAGGCGGAGCCCCGGCGCCTCGTCGGTGTAGAAGCGGAGCATGTTGCTCCCGCCACCCCCCGAGAAGCCGCCTCCCCCTGCGGACGAGGTGGCGCGGCGGCGGCGCATCCCGGCGGCCGCCGCGGCCGTGCCGCGCGGGCCGACGGTGGCCGGGCGCGCGCCCGCGCCGGCGCCGGCGCCGACGGAGGACTGCGACTGCGAGGAGGAGCGGGCCATGGCTAGCTGGCGGCGCAAGTCGGGATCTGTGGCACGAGGCGGAGGATGAGGGGAGGAGGAGAGTCGGAGGCTCGGGAGGGATCTGCGGCGCTTATGCTCCTCCCGCTGCTTCGTCGTCGTCGGAAGGAGTCGCCGAGTTGGGAGGGGATAAGCTCGGGGGTGGGGGTGGGGTCGGGGGTAGGCGGTTGTTGCCGTGCCGTGCCACTGCTCTGCTTGTTGGGCCGTATCCAACCTGTACACACGTATCGGCCCACGTACTCGTAATAATTGCTATAAAAATCGCAAAACGCAGCCCGCCAGACCCAGATTGGCTGTCAACAACGTCAACGTGCTGTCCACTAAAAAAAAAGTCAACGTGCTTGCTAGGGTGCGCTCGCTGCAGTTTTTTGCTGTATGTGCGGCTGTGGCTGCGAAAACGCAAATCGATTTCAATTGTACGTACTACTAGCTAATAGCAATGAGCCACACAGCGCTGCAGCAGTGCAGCCAGAAAAATCACCAGCCGATCAAACCTGCAACCACACCGGCATATGTGCATGCATGTCTGCTTTCGTCTGTTTTTTTTTGCCTTTATATGATTGCCACATACGTGAAGTTTCTCATGGAATTCAGGTTCACACAAAATGCGAGCACTAATAAGGTACTCCTCCGTTCCAATATAAGTCATTCCAACTTTATTAAAGTAACTTGAGCTTGACCAAAATTATAGAGAGAATTATAAACATTTATGACATCAAATAGGTATACTATAAAAATATAATTAATGAAGAATCTAATTAAACATATTTGATATCATAAATGTTATTATTTTGTTATATAGATCACCACTTTGCCTAAGTCTAAGTCCACCTTGCATCTATTTGAACTATACCTTGTATACTAGCAAACAACATTAGTCCAAATGGTCATGTTGTTCATCAAACACCAAAATCAAACTTAATGGCCCATATGATTCATTTTCCATAGATCGACGAATACCACAAGTGCTTAAGTGTTGGCTTGCTCTCTTTTGCTCATTATTTTGAATCTCACTCAACCCAACAATTGGATCTTTCACTAATCACTTGATCTCACAAAGAGAGGTGTAGGGAGTGTCTCAATGGCCATAGAATGTCTATGGATGCACCATAATCATCAGCCCTCAAAGGTGAGGGCTGAGGGGTATTTATAACCCCACTTTCAAAACTAGCCATTATTAGCCATTGGGGCTCTACAGGTTCATACCAGATCGGTCTGGTATTGCCTAAGAGCCTATGTTAGCACAAAGAACTTCCATACCTCAAAAAATTTGACCACCATCAGAAATTTTGATTAAAGAAAATTAGTTTTACCAGAGAGACCTTGGTCAAAATTTCCATCAAAGAATCCTCAGAAATTCCAACCCCAAACAGTTCATACCGAACCGGTTTGGTATGGCTTGCCACAACACACATAATTAGTTTCCTCGGCGCTCTCTCTTAGATCTCACATGGGTTGTTTTGAGCACTATAGACAAATCAACAATCATCATGTTGCATCCCTCTTATAGTACGGCAAGCCTATCAACTCAAGTTCAAAATGAAAAACAAATTCAATCCTCTTGAGCTTCACTTCTTCAACCAATGCCATATCTTGCAATCTTCATCACTAGAGGATGCCACCATGTTCATCTTTACTTTTTATTTGAGCATAGCCTATATCAACCATGTGACTTGATCCAACTCCACTCATATGGATTTACTTCACTTCTTCATGTAATCCAACAGTGATTTGATCCTCCTCACAATATGACTTTCTATAGCTTGATTAGTGACAAGACTCAATGCAAGTGCTTTCTTGTTCACCACGAGCTCGGCCCTTCGACGCCCAAATCGTCGATTGCCCTTCACCCTCACTTGGTCTTTTGAAACCCTTTCCTTGCTATCTTCACCCTCTCAAGCTATCCCAAGTCACACTATGATTTGAATCAACACTAAGCATATGATTAAATCCATATATAGTGATTACAATCTTCATCATTAATGATTTCCTTGAGCAAGCTCTCTAAATGAGACCATTCCATATGCAAAACCTCATGTCTCGTATAATCTTCACTAATATGCTTGCCTTCATATGATACAAACATATCCCACAGAATATAAGCCATTTTATCAATTCCATTTACATTGTTGTCTTCTGCTTGAACCAGTATTCACTTAACAACAATATATCATTTTGGCTTTTATTTAAATTGATTGTGATATCATCTAGTTTGCTTTCTTGATGACGTGGTGCCCGCCAACTGTTTGTTTTTTTCGCATGGTACAATTGATGATGGTGGCATCAATGAAGCGTCCCCCCGTAATGGCCATGCTAGCTTGATGCATGGGTTTGGCCGTCACTTTAAAACTACTCTAATCCTAAGAATATGCACCGCCAGCTAGCTGGCCCATCACACATTATACTGTATGTTGTTGGCTTGGCGGCAGGCAGAGGCACAGTCATTTGCCACCCGAGCCCAGTAGAGCAGAGCAGGCCACCACCAGCCCGCCCCGGCCGCGCCCTCCATGGGTGAGCTCGAGTTCACAGTGGTCGTGTCCTGCTGGCAACAGCCGCTAATGCTTGCAACTGTGGTCGTAGCGGCTGCTGTCGCCGTGTCGCAGATGATGTTGTTGGTAGCAGCGGTGGCGGCAACAATGGGGCTGGGGAATTAATTAAATTCAGATTTACGACAGTGCTTAACTAGGAATAGGAACCTGCTATTTGTTAGCTTGTTATTCGTATCTCTAAACTTGTATTTTTTGGTTTCAGTTGTTTGCCTTGTTTGCTTGTTAGCCGTGAGATGTGAAAATGTATCTGACACTACAGATCCTTCAGACTTTGTCTCTAAGCTTGTTCACGTGTTGCCCTGAAACGAAGTTGTGAGTCGTTTCTTTGATTTTTTCTGTTTTAGCTGATAGTCAGTGCCTTTGTCGTAGAAATTGTTAGTTTGCTATTTTTTTACTAGAAATTTGACCACGGATATATTTGAGGACTACAAATGACAGTTAATAAATCTGTCTAACCAATTTCACCTGTCTAGCTAGTTTACTTGCTTTCTATTGCTCGCTGAAATGGTTTTTGTTTAATAAAGGCCTAAGCCCCTCCAGTTTCTTCAAAAAAAAAAAAAAAATCATCCTGTCTAGCTAGTTTGTAGAGATATGTATATCTACTACTAGTAGTAGAAACATATTTGCACACTGAACTTTAGCATTGTTTTTCCACGGCTATGATTAGAACCGGGTAGAGAGTATTTTTTTTTGTTAAATATTCAGTTAAATATTTTTGTTACTATTAGGTGTCTATTTTTTAGATGATGTTTGGTCTAATGTGAGTGTGACATTGCTTAGTTACTGTCATTTTCTTCTGAGACACTGAAGCTTTTCAGTAGCAAGTGGTTCCTTTTTTTCCTCTTTTTTTTTTTTACCGAGCCTGCTAATTACTTGTCATCGAAGCTAGGCACTCATTCAAGATTAAATAGCAAGGATGTCATCGTTTGTATCTTTAAAAATTTGTATTGTGCACAAACACCTTTCTTACTGTATTCTTTTAGGCAAGTTCTGTTATAAGCTTAAATTGTGCCGCTGTTCATGATTTTGTATACATCCTTTTGATCTAGTGGTATGGCGCACCTTACTACGGAGGAAGTATGGAGGGGAGAAGGTGTGCCGTGGCTTGGCAGGGCGGCGGCGCGACAGCGCCGTGATGTAGTCGAGGGTTTGGGTGAGGTCGACAAAACGATGACAGTGAACAGTGATGCCCGGGGGCCCAGGGGAGAATGAATCTCAATCCCAGGCTAACCAATCCTTAATCGCAAGTTAGGCCATATAGACCGAATGTTTACAAGGCAATAACCAATCTCCTGAAATCACTCACATGCTAACAAACTATAACTTATTTTAGCCTAGGCTTCCTTCTCAGCCGCCGGTGACCGCGTCCATCACACACCGTGGCCGCGTCCTTCGCACGGTGATCTCGCTCAGTCCTAGCCACTGTGGCGTCGCTTCCGTTGATATGTTCGGCCTATCATAACATCTCCCCCGCTCGGAGAACAGCTCGTCCTTGAGCTGAAAGGAGGGGTGCGCAGCGCGGAACTCGTCGACCGACTCCTAGGTTGCATCGGACGAGGGGCATGTCAGCCCACTGCACCAGCACATGCCACACGCCGCGTCGCAGGCTGGCGCGCAGCACGCGGCCGGGACGAAGTAGAGGGCGACCATGGCAGAGAGGAGGCAGCGCAGGCACCGACGACGGCGGAGGCCCGCGCAGAGGCTTGAGCACCCCTACATGAAAAACATCGTGAATGCGAGCTCCCTCTGGCAGGTGAAGACGATAGGCCACCGTGCCGACGCGTTCAACGATCTTGTACGGCCCGGCGTACTTAGGACCGAGCTTGCCGCGGCTGGTTGGCTCCAAGGACTAGGTAGGTCGGTGTAGTAAGCGCAGCCACACCCAGTCCCCCACGGTGAACTCCAGGGGGCGATGCTTGGCGCCGTAGTGGCGACGAGCATATTCTTGGGCCTGTAGAAGGCGCGAACGCACCTCGGCCAGGAACTCGTCGTGGTCTGCGAACAGCGTGTCGACAGCGTCTGTACGCGCGCGTCCTGGTGCGTGGGGCAGCAGCTCTGGCGGCTCACGGCCATAGACCATGGTGAAGGGCGACGTTCGGAGGGCCGAGTGGTATGAAGTGTTGTAGCAGTACTCGGCCCATGGAAGCCACTCCAGCCAGTCGCGGGGACGATCGCCGGTGAGGCAGCGAAGATACATGGCGATGGTCTTGTTCACCGCCTCAGACTGTCCATCCGTTTGCGGATGGAATGCCGTGCTCATGCGCAACTTCACGCCAGCTTGGCGGAACAGGTCCCGCCACACATGGCCTGTGAAGACCGGGTCCCGGTCACTCACAATTGACTTTGGGAACCCATGCAGGCGCATCACCTCCGCGAAGAAAGCTCGGGCCACGGACGACACCGTGTACGGGTGGCCCAAGGGAATGAAGTGGGCGAACTTCGAGAACCTGTCAACCACTGTTAGGAGGACACTTTTGCCATGTACCTTAGGAAGCGCCTCCACGAAGTCCATGGAGATGTCCGCCCATATGCGCGATGGCACAGGGAGGGGCTGGAGGAGACCAGCCGGGTGCAGCGCCTCCATTTTGTTGCGTTGGCACGTCGCGCACGAGCGAATGAACTCACGGACGACACGCCGATCATGGTCGACGTAGAACTCTGAGCGGAGGTGCTGCAGCGTCTTCTGGATGCCTTCGTGGCCCCCCGTGTGGGCCAGCTGCAGTACGTCATCCAGGACCGCTGATGACGCCTTGGTACTGTCCATGGCCACGCCGTCCGCCGTGATGACATGGCCAAGGTACTGGACCGATGGCGTGGCGAAGGAGCATTTTGAGCGCTTAATGTGGAGGCGATGCTCGCGGAGGACGCTGAGGACCACCTGGAGCAGCTGCAGGTGCTCGGTCCAGGAAGCGTTGTAGATGAGGATGTCGTCGAAGAACACAAGGACGCCCCTGCGGAGGAAAGGCTTGAGCACAAAATTCATTAGTGCTTGAAATGTCGATGGCGCGTTGGAGAGGCCGAATGGCATGACCAAGAACTCGAAATGGCCATGGTGAGTGCGGAACGCCATCTTGGCCACGTCCTCGGGGTGCACACAAACTTGATGATACCCCGATCGGAGGTCAAGCTTGGTGAAGAGCTTCGCACCATGGAGTTCATCGAGGAGCTCCTCCACCACCGGGATGGGGAATTTGTCCTTCACTGTCGCTGCATTGAGCGCCCGGTAGTCGACGCAAAAGCGCCATGTACTGTCCTGCTTCTTGACGAGGAGGACCGGTGTGGAAAATGGTGATGTACTGGGCCTAATGATGCCCTGCTGCAGCATGTCCTCACACTGTTTCTCCAATTCATCTTTTTGCAATTGGGGGTATCGGTATGGTCGGACGGCAACAGGCTTTGTGGCCAGCTTGAGGTGGATTCGGTGGTCACAGGGCCACGCTGGAGGGAGGCCCGTGGGTGCGGCGAACACGTCTGCATACGTGTCCAGCAGCTGCTCGAGTAGGGCCAGCTCGGTGCCTTTGGCAGAGTAGAGGCAGCCAGAATGAAGGCGGCCCATCGGTGGAGTGGCGGTGTGCGTCGAGCCGATGCCCTTCCACAGCACCCGGCGGCCGTGGCGTGTGAACTCCATGCGGAGTTTGTCAAAGTCCCAGAGGACGGGCCCCAGGGTACGCAGCCAGGCGATCCCCAAGACCATGTCGTAGCAGTCCAAAGGGATGGAGAAACAATCCACCGCAAAGTGCTCGTTGTCGATCCAGAGGTCGACGTCGCGGGTGAGGCCCCGGCAAGCGACACGATCACCGTTCACCACGACGACATGGGCGCCCCCCGCTTCCTTGAAGTGAAGGCCGATGCGGCGCGCTGCCGCTGAGCTGATGAAGTTGTGGGTAGACCCACTATTGAGCAACGTCGTGAACTCGTGCGCGCCAACTTGCACACGCAGTTGCATCATGTCCTCCGTGCGGACGCCCCACATGCACTCTAACAGAACCGACCAAATCATAAGAACGTAAGTACAAAAACAATCACCGAAGCAATCAAATTCCTGTACTTAAGCTCCCATAATCCCGGTAGTCCGGAAATCACGAAGGATTTCAACCAACTCTCGATATACAAACCAAGATCGTAGTGATTCAACACAACACATCATCCGTTACAACATTTCATAAGTAGCATTCGGATTACATCCATCAGAGTTTAAATAAAATATTATAAACCAAGTTTGAGTGTGCGGAAGCAACATAGTTTAGTACAAAACATCATAGTTTTCAATTACATTGCCAAGTCTAAGTCATGTCCCACAAAAGCATTATCAGGTACGAGAACTAGTAGAGACCACGCCCAACGGTCTAGTCTTCATCGCCAGCTGGGAGAAGGCAGTACTTGTAGCAACCAAAGTAGAACTGGTCATCTGCAACAGGTGGGAGATAAACCCTGAGTACGAGAAGGTACTCAGCTAGACTTACCCGTCAAACCAGAAATAAGAGACACCAAGGATCATGCAAGGCTTTTCAGGTGGGCTAGCTTGACACAGTTGCATAAAAGAGCTTATCATTATAGTAACCAATTTAAACTTAGCATCAAGCTTATCATCATTTACCTGTCCACTAGATTAGCACCTGTACTAGAGCACTCACTTATTAGGAGCAAACAATATTAACCATAGCAGGTATAATAAGGCTGTCATCATCATATCATCAATTCTGAACCATTATGTTATTTAGTGTATCTACATTGGAGATAAGCCTGTCAAGTTCTCACTCACCGGGAGAGACGACGACTCGAATTGAATTACAACTCAGCTGAGGGGGTATTCCTAACTCTCACCCTGGCATACTTAGCAAGGGTAGCCGTGGGTTACCTTTGGGACAACTCAGGAACCAAATTCGTGGGTTCGATCAGTGCCAGCGCTCTCAGGGATTACCCTTCTGCCAGGACGATCAGGACTTTTAAATCACCTGCCCTTGGACTCACGCCTACGGCTTCCTTCCGAGGCGTACTTTATACTTATCGACTCCCGACCTGAGTTGAGCTACTCGGCTTCGAGTCGGTCTTCAGACACGGCCAACTAAGAGAGAGGCATGCGTTCAACATGAACAAGAAAGGCTCCAAGATTCAGTCCTTAATCGACACAGACGGAGTCACTGCAAACCGGCAAGCCTCCGCCCGGTCTTCATTTCAAATTAAGACTGGTTCTTTTCCATGATAGCAAATATAGCCAACCATGCCACATGTATCTTCCTATATCTCGCAGGTGACAGGAAATCACCTGACTTCTACCGTGTTTAAGCAGGGCTAAGCACTACACGAGCCTGAGCTACATAGGATTCAGGGTAACAATATCTGGATAAGGATTGGGTAACCAATGCAGCAAGTGTTTGCATCCAACACCTAAACTTAATGCAACAATATATGTAATAATAATACTGTAACTACATTTCAGAAATTAAGAGGCTTAATATGCTCCGGGGCTTGCCTTTCACAAAGTTGCAAGGACGATGATCCGGGCACTCAACGGCGACCTCGTCTGGCACTTCTCCTGAAGGCTGCTCCTCCTGAATCTCCGGTGTCGGCTGCTGCTGCTCGCTCGGTTCCTTGAATTCCAGCAGTGTTACTCCCTCCGGTACACCTATTGCATGCCGATGCACAAGATAAATATCATGGATGCATAAGGAATGACATGATGCTCATGATGAATGAATCACAGTAATTGTTTTACGAAAGCATCACTGGACACTCGTTTACCGAGTAAAATAGCTCTATTCAAATCACTTTAAGCATGTATCTAACTTAACTTTAAAGAACAAGATCAACTTACCTAACTTACATAACCTAAGATAAAGATGCTCATCTTCAGTTAAAGGCCTAACACCTAGGAACATTACCACAAACTTAGAAATAGTAAAGGTATACATAATTTAACATTTAAAGTTTCATATGCATACAAGTAGTCCCTTAATTCAATCACAACCCGAGTTATACAAATTCAAATGACTTGCATGAGGACATTCTGGAAAGCTTATGAAATTATCTACAAATCATTTGTAAACATCAAAGTATGATTCTTACGTTAATCAAATCGAATTCCAGTAAACCTAGAATCTGTTCAGGAATGACAGGGTTACTAAATTAATTATTTAATGATGATGCAAAAGCCTAATTTGACCAAACCAAATTTACCAACTTGTTGCACATACCAGAGAAACACTAGAAAGTATAGTGCCAACTTCCAAATAAATTATTTAATATCCTTTTTCAATTTATTTAGTTAATTAGGTGATTAAAGCAATATATAGTAAAACTGTTCATAAAAATCTACAAAAATTACAGTAGTTATCTCATGCTTCACATAGACTACCATAAAAATTTCAAAGCCATTGAGCAAGCAGAACTTGCTGTATCCAAAATAACAAGTGGCATATCCATTTTTAGCATAATTAGGAAACCCTAATGAAAAGTGTCAAGCAACAGATTTCTCATTTTTCCTAGCATCATTCTAGCATAAGAACCTTACTCACCAAATTTTACCTATACTGGATCTATAGAAAAATTATGAAAATTCATACAAGATCCATCCATTGATAAAAAGAAATTCTATAACTCAAAAACTATGCATGCACTAGCTCTGAGATTTTAACCAGAGCTTCTACTAAGCAATCATAGATTACCCACAAAATTTCATAATTTTGGACCACAGAAACTCAAGATAAAATTCAAACAAGTTTGCATGCATCTAAAAACACATTTCAAAGTCCTATTTCATTCATCCAAAACTTCTAAAACATGTGCTCATATAATATTTTTATTAAATACTAGACATTACTAGGAACTCAACAAAATTGGAACCATAGCATTTGGAGTTACCAATTAGGAGATACACATTTTTGAATCATGCACACAATTCTATGAAAAACAAAATAAACAAAACTAAAACAAGAAAATCAACTTCGCATCTGGACCAGCCCAAACAGATCCGGCGGCCCACGAAGCCCATGCCCACATACGCTAGCGCGGCCCAGAAGCAGCACAACCCAGGTCAGGCTCCCGCCTCTGCGCTTCAGCGGCTGACGATGGGGACCCGCGCGTCAGTGAGAGAAACAGGGGAGGAAGAACAGACGGTGGCGTAGTTCGTCGCCGGTGGCTTCTCCGGCGAAGGCAACAGTGCCAACGTGTTCACCTCACCCAAGCGCACCTAGGGAAACCCTTTATTGCAGCTAATGACTCAGCTAGAGGGGGTGGTGACTAGCACGGCGGCGCACGGCCACGGCAGGGCCGGCTCCGGCGAGCTGACAGCGTCGCAGCCCCTAACGGTGACCCTACGAGCTTCCTCAGTGCTCCTAGGACCTAGCACGAGGCAGAGGAGGGGATGGGAGGGTCACGGTGGTGGTTGTCCGCGTGGAGCAACAATGCCGGCGAGGTCAGCCATGGCGGCGGTGGAAGAACAGCGACGATTCGCCCTTACCGAGGCTCGATTGGACCGACGGTGAGGTGGAGAAGGTAGAGAAGACTAAGGCGAGGCTACAGACGGACTGGGCAACTCATTTTCGTAGTGGCAAGCGCGCACGACGACGGCGACGCGCGGTCAGCACTGGCGGAGCTTGCTGCGGACACGGCGTTGCGCGTGGAGAAGGCGAGAGAGGGAAATGGAGCGGTGAGCACGTTCGGGCAGGCGCTGGCCCTCTTCTAGAGCACGGACACGCGACGTGGAGCCTTCGGCAGAGCCTGCGCGCCACGTGGCGAGCGTCGCCTGAGCCGGTCGGCCACCGTGCTCAATGACCGTTTTCTAAAAACGGCGATTCAGTGTACGATGACAACGACTGTCAGCGACATTTCAACGTGTCAATACGGCTAATCCATTGCTCCTTTGCAAAAACTATGTACATGAAATTTGTAGGTCAACCATCCATCTACAATTTCTTTTCAAGGACCAACACCTAAATCGTCGTGGATCCAAAGTTACATGAAGCCAAAGTGAGCTTGATGCAACTGAAATTGCAGTTAAGACTTAGCATATTTTTCAGTGTTGAAATCAGCATGAACTACTGACTTGTGGGCCATGTTTGACCATGTTCCACACATTTTTATGAGTTGGCCATAAAACAACTTTTGTTCCTTGATAAATTAGCTACAACTTTGGTAAAGAGTGGATAGCCATGCAAAGTCTCTAAGTTGGACTTTTGAATCAGTCAAACAGGGACACTCCAAGGGTTATTAAAAGTCAAACCTTCACTTGAGGGCATTTTGGTCATTTTGATCTACATGAACAATGTCCCAACAAGTAACCTAAGTGTAGTTAAGGTGTAATAGACCATGATCAACCACTTTACAAAATTGTTATACCACTTCTAATGGTCACATGTGATAAAGCAATTAAAACAAACAATTCACTCATATGTTGCAATGCAATGTTTCCCATGTTGCATGACTTTGTTGTTATCCTATACTTGTCACATTACTACCATGTTGCCATGTTTCAAGGTATGAGAAACTCAGGTTGCATTCACATGTTACACCATTACTATTCACAACACTCAAGTATGAAACATACACAATTGGATAATGTTGCATATGCATGTTTCAGTAACAAAGGCATGATGAGATAGATGATGCACATGTTTATGAAATGAAATGCAATTAGTGGAAGCCAAACACCTAGGGTGTTACACTCACCCTCCCCGCTGCCACCATTTTCCTCCATCATGCAGACCCCAGTGGACTCCACTGCCATGCACAGCCCTCCACCGCAAACCCACATTCCCCCGGCACCGGAGGGCCACACCGTGCCGCGTTACCAAAAACTGTTGTTTTCGACTTATGACGGTGAAGTGGAGTCGCTGGGGTGGTTGAATAAATGTGAGCAGTTCTTCCGTGCCCAGCGAACTCCGGATATCAACCGCGTCTGGTACGCGTCCTACCACATGAACGGCACGGCGCAACAGTGGTACCTCGTGCTTGAGCGCGACGCCGGCGAGCCCACTTGGAATGAGTTCAAGATCCTCTACCATCACAGGTTTGGGCCGCCAATCAGCACCAACCATCTGGCGGACTTGGCGCGTCTACCGTTCACCTCAACGGTCGAAGCATACCTGAAGGCGTTCCAGGCGTGCCTCGCTCACGCTGGTCCCCTAGCGCCCCTTCAGCAGGCCCAGCTCTTCATGGGCGGACTGCCTGAGGCCCTTCGCGTCGACGTGGAGCTCCATGAGCCTGGGATTGAGATTCATTCTCCCCTGGGCCCCCGGGCATCACTGTTCACTGTCATCGTTTTGTCGACCTCACCCAAACCCTCGACTACATCATGGCGCCGTCGCGCCGCCGCCCTGCCAAGCCACGGCACGCCTTCTCCCCTCCATACTTCCTCCGTAGTAAGGTGCGCCATACCAGCGATGACATCAGAGGAGGCGGGCGGGGGAGGTGGGAGGGAGACGTTTGGTGGTATGGCTAGCACAAGGGCAGCGGATGTGGCCGCCGGTGCGGGTGTGCCGGAGGTGGGCGGAACAGTGGTGGAGGAGGGCACGGACACCGATGGAGTCCCAGAACCAGAGGACATCTCTGATACCAGGTTGGTATGGCACACCTTACTGCGGAGGAAGTATGGAGGGGAGAAGGCATGCCGTGGCTTGGCAGGGCGGTGGCGCGACGGCGCCGTGATGTAGTCGAGGGTTTGGGTGAGGTCGACAAAACGATGATAGTGAACAGTGATGCCCGGGGGCCCAGGGGAGAATGAATCTCAATCCCAGGCTAACCAATCCTTAATCGCAAGTTAGGCCATATAGACCGAATGTTTACAAGGCAATAACCAATCTCCTGAAATCACTCACATGCTAACAAACTATAACTTATTTTAGCCTAGGCTTCCTTCTTAGCCGCTGGTGACCGCGTCCATCACACGTCGTGGCCGCGTCCTTCGCACGGTGATCTCGCTCAGTCCTAGCCACTGTGGCGTCGCTTCCGTTGATATGTTCGGCCTATCATAACATCTAGGTTCCTGATTGAACCTTTTTTGTTTGCCTGTCATATTGTTCACATGTACTATAACTTCTGTATCTTAACATGTTTTTTTGTTGGGTACAGTCATGGTAGGAATGGCATCTGAGGGTTCTCAGTTCGATGCTAAGCACTATGGTTCTAAAATGCAGGAGCTGCTGTAAGTAATATAAATCATTCCTTTTTTAAAAAAGAACTTACCTACTTTTTTTACCATCTTTAACCTGAGAGCCAAGTGGTATGTAATAACTTTACCTCTATATGTCATATTGTTTTTGGGTGTATGTTTGTTCTGTGTGTGTGTGTGTGAATGCGAGTGTGATTGTGAGTTGTGATTGTTTATTTAGTTTAGTTGCATTTGCCTTTGGAGTTTGCTGTGTTTGGTAGCTGCACTCTCTCTCTCTCTCTGTGTCTTTTTCTCTGTATGTGTGTATGGGTGTGGGTTTTTTCCATGTCTTCCATGTCCATGTGAGCCATGCTGTTATTAAGAGCTCTAGTTGAACCACCCATGATGTTCCCCTGTTCGTTGTGGTGGAATAAACAATATATAAGTTGCTCTGCTTCAAGTAGAATTTGTCATTTCTTAGTTGACTTTCATTTGCATTCTCAGACTCTGAGGATGGTTATCCTGATTTTGGGCAATGTGCTGTGTATCTGGTCTTTTGTATGACTGAATCTATGTGTTTTTATTATTGTAGTGACTTTGTCCTTTTATCACATCAGTTGGGAATCCAGTGAGGTTTACAGCTGACCAACTGTTCCATTTAGCTTCAGCCTGTCGATGATCACTTTATAGACTGCTATATGAATCATGATTTTGCTTACATGTGTCTTTCGCATCATTATTCAGTTAAATTCATTTGACCCTTGTGTGGTTCTTCTGGACTAATATCCATATATGTTGTTCCCTCCATAGGAAGCTCCTGCTATGATTCAGTCATACTACAACAAAAGGATTGTTGGTTGCCCTGGTGGTGAAGGAAGTACACTACTGCTCTGCTAAATATACCTCCTAGTCTTTTCCAGAATTTGAATCCTTGCATGTATCTTTTGAAGAAAAACATATTCATTTCGTAAAAGCTATCTAACTTGTCCCATTGGCTTTCCTAGAAGATGAACATGATGTGGTGTGGTTTTGGTTGGAGAAAAGCAAGCCACATGAATGCCCCGTCTGTACTCAATATTTAATTTATCTTTGTTTTTTTGGCCTTTTTGAGTGCCTCAAACCAATTTTTTTTTGGATCTCCACTGATGCTTAGAGTTGATTTGTTAAGTTTTAGATTCGTTGATTTGTTTTTTTCTTTTTCTTTTGCCTTTAGCTGTAAATTTTAGAGTTTTGTTTTGTATATTTTAGTTGAGCTTTCTTTATATTTGTAGCTGCTCTTTGTTTTTTTTATATTTGATTATTTTTAGTTTTTCTGTTCAGAGGTTTTTTTGCTACCTTTGCTTTATTTGCTAGCTGCACTCTCTCTCTTTCTCTTTCTGTGTGTGTGTCTTTTGTGCTTTTTTTTTGTTTTTCACTGTTTTTTTTCAAAGTTGCTTTTGTTGTTTGTTTTTATTTTTTTTTGTTTTTAACTGGTTTTTATTTTTCAAAGTTACTTTTGTTGTTTGTGTTGAATATTTTTGGTTTTCTTTTGTTTTTCACTGGTTTTTACATTTGTTTTGTAGCTTTGGTTTGTTTGTGTGTCGTTGTTTCTGTGTGTTTTTAGGTGTTTGTGTGTGTGTCAGCGCGTGTGTCTCTCTGTTGTCGGCACGCGCGTAATACAGGCCCCGTTCGCTGGTCTGAAACTTGGCTGAAAACACTGTTCTGGTTGGATTGTTGTGAGAGAAAAATACTGTTTCGGCTAAAAAAATAAGCCGAACAAATCGAATATGGGGTAAGGCCGAACGGGCCTAATCCATGACGGTGGCATCAATGAAGCGTTTCCCCGTAATTGCATTGTTTGATGCATGGGTTTGTCCGTCACTTCAAAACTACCCCGATCCTAAGAATATGCACCGCCAGCTAGCTAGCCCGGCCAGCACACATTAAAAACTGTATGCTGCTGGCTTGGCGGCAGGCAGAGGTACAGTGTCATTTGCCAGCAGAGCAGAGCAGAGCAGGCCACCACCATCCACCAACCCGCCATAGGTGAGCTCGAGTTCACAGTGGTCGTGCCCTGCTGGCAACAGTCGCTAGTGCTTGCAGCTGCGGTCGTAGCGGCTGCTCAGCAGCGGCGATGGGGCTGGGGACTTGCAGGACCCAGTGCGGGGACGTGAGCGTGCCCTTCCCGTTCGGCCGCCGCGGCTGCTCCTCGGCAACGGCACCCTCGAGGTGACTGGCATCTCCCTCGACGACTCCCAGCCTGTTCGCTTGCTCGTAAACGATCATAAATTTCTAGTTAGGAACAGTGTTTTTCTCTCACATCAAACCAGCCAGCAGTAAATAATCCACGATACGATACGGTCTCCCGAACAGGCTATCCACCGTGCGCGTCCTGGGCCCGGACATGCCGCAAGGTAATACTATGCACGGTTTACGTCAGCTTCGGCTTCATCTATTTTACGTAAATCGAGGCACTATAGCGTGAAGCCGTTTTGTAAGCCCGGGTTAAAATGAACTAAAAGCCGAAAAAGCCAGTTTTTCTGGCTTCACCGGCTTTGGCTTCACCGGTGAAGCCGTTTTAGATGAGTCGTGCCAAAGAGGACTTAATACAGACATACAGTACGCGCGAAAGCATGTCTTCTTCTTTAATTTATATATGCATGCATTAGTATTGAAATTCTTGGAGAGCATTCTTCTTTTATATATATATATATATATATATATATATATATATATATATATATATATATATATATAGGGAGAGGCTATTCAGTAGCCGGCTACAAAATAAGTTATTCTGTAGCCACCTCCATTTACTATAATTTTATATACTAATTTACCATAATGTTAATACATATTTACGTTAGTTGGGTTACTATAACACATGGGGATATTTACCATAACGTTATATTAAACCACTTAGTAAGGAGTTACTATAATCTCGTAAATTAACATAGTAATTATCATAACTCAAAGTGGCTACAGAATAAGTTATTCTGTAGCCAGCTACAGGATAGTAGTTCTATATATAGGGAGAGGCTATTCAGTAGCCGGCTACAAAATAAGTTATTCCGTAGCCACCTCCATTTACTATAATTTTATATACTAATTTACGATAATGTCAATACATATTTACGATAGTTGGGTTACTATAACACATGGGGATATTTACCATAACGTTATATTAAACAACTTAGTAAGGAGTTACTATAATCTCGTAAATTAACATAGTAATTATCGTAACTCAAAGTGGCTACAAAATAAGTTATTCTGCAGCCAGCTACATGGTAGTAGTTCTATATATATATATATATATATATATATATATATATATATATATATATATATATATATATATATATATATATATATATAGAACTACTACCATGTAGCTGGCTATAAAATAACTTATTTTGTAGCCATTTTGAGTTATGATAATTACTTTGTTAATTTACGAGATTATAGTAACTCCTCGCTAAGTGGTTTACTATAACGTTATGGTAAATATTCCCATGTGTTATAGAAACCCAACTATCGTAAATACGTATTGACATTATCGTAAATTAGTATATAAAATTATCGTAAATGGAGGTGGCTACAGAATAACTTATTTTATAGCTGGCTACTGAATATACTCTCCATATATATATATATTGTTTTGCCATAATACATCTGGGTACATTCTGTATATAGAATGCACCCAGGCCGACGGGCGCACCAACTTGGAGCAACCAGCGCGGCCCAAGCGAATACATGCATGTATGGAATTTTTTGTTGGTTCAAATCTTTGAAACAAATTTTCTTCTAAACCGTAACCCTGAGTGACAAACCGTTTGTTGCATCTGACTCAATAAAATATTCTGAGCAAAACAAGATCTAATATGGATATATTTTTATCCTTTAAACTGAGTTGCATGTCAATGTACTACCGATTGCAACTCTGTCTACCACCTAGTTGCAACTAGTTATAACTCTGTGTATTATATGCATCTAGTCACTATAATCACGCCAAGTTGCAATTTTGAATTGCAATCATATCTGAGTAGCAACTGTATTTGAAAAAAAAACTTCAACAAATACAACCTTCATTGCAACCAGTGCTAAATATGTTACAGCTAAGTTGCAATTGTATTGTAGAAGTGCTTGCAACTCATAGTACAATATATTGCAATTACGTATTTGAAAAAAAAACTTTATCAAATACAGCCTTCATTGCAACTAGTGCTAAATACGCTACAGCAAAGTTGTAATTGTGTTGTAGAAGTGCTTGCAACTCATAGGACAACAATTGCAATTACGTATTTAAAAAAAAACTTCATCAAATACAGCCTTCATTGCAACCGGTGCTAAATACGCTACAGCCAAGTTGCAATTGTGTTGTAGAAGTGCTTACAACTAATAGTACGTACAACATATTGCAATTACGTATTTGAAAAAAAAAACTTCATCAAATACAGCCTTCATTACAACCAGTGCTAAATACGCTATAGCCAAGTTGCAATTATGTTGTAGAAGTGCTTGCAACTCATAGTACAACATATTGCAATTACGTATTTGAAAAAAAACTTCATCAAATACAGCCTTCATGGATCTCGTTTTGTTAAGCATATTTTTTCAACAACCTACTTCAAACAGAACTAAAATCAGATATATGATTTAGAAGATATCACATTTTTATGTTTTGAATCAACAAAAGATTCTCTGTATGCATGATTCCTTGTGGGTGGGTTGAGCAGTTAGGTGGCATCACGTAGTTGGTTGTCTCCATTTAGTTTTGCATGCAAGAGCGTGGACTTACCTCGCGCCGCGCTCCGCGCGTCTCGCTTCACAGAATACACCCAGGTGTATTTTAGCCTTATATATATATATATATATATATATATATACTTTTATTCTTACTAGATATCGATGAACGTGCACTTCAGGATAAGTGCTATGGTCGTTGTATTAATTTGCCTGGCACGTACATATGTTCATGCCCACCTGGAACCCGTGGTGATCCAACCATACCAAGGCCCTGTTCGGCTCGCAGAATTTTAGCTGAAACTAGCTAAAAAATACTATTTTAACTGAATTGTTGTGAGAGAAAAATATTATTCCGGCTGAAAAAAGAAGCTAAAAAAGCTAAATATGGGGTAAGCCGAATGGAGCCCAAATGGTTGTGCAAAATTACATACGGGTAATCCTAGCTAATTACTTGCTCTCTATATCCAATGAATTTATGCTCAAATCTCTTGTGCAAAACAACATTGCTAGAATCTGGTACACCTAGGCCTTGTTTAGTTGGCGAATTTTTTGGCGAAATGGTACTGTAGCACTTTCGTTGTTATTTGACAATTAGTGTCAAATCATAGTCTAATTAGGCTTAAAAGATTCGTCTCGTGAATTTCGTCTAAACTGTGTAATTAGTTTTATTTTTTTATTTATATTTAATGCTTCATGCATGCGTCCAAAGATTCGATGTGACGGGGAATCTTGAAAATTTTTGCAAAATGGAAGGGAACTAAACGGTACCCTAGTTATGCACGACAACTCTTAGATCTTTGAAAGAATATTGCGAGTATGACACATGCATGCTTGCACCTTATTAAGAATGATGTGGTCGAATAACGTGGAAACCCTAGATTGATAATGTTAAAGCAATCATGACAAGAGATTAGAATTTTAGCGAAGCCGGCCACAATTCTATAAGCATAACTCCAAAATAGTACAAGTAATTATCGCTCTCACAACCTTGCTTGATCCTCTAGGACCCTATGATTCTTGCTCTTTACAAGAATATAGTGCAACAGAACTTCTAGTCTAATCCTCTTGAGCACTCCTAATTGTTCGTTACAAGCCTTGGATGAGGCCCTTGTGTTGTCTTGGTTGATACCTATGGCCTCTACCGCCTTGTTTATATAGTCCTCTCTAAGACCCCCGTACATGCAAGTAGGAGTTTAGGAGAATTCTACACTCAAATCCTAACAGAACTAGAAGTCATAATAGCACACCTCTATTGAATCCTATTACAAGTATGATTTGAGTCACCATATAACAATCTCCACCTTGACTCTAGTCCTTTGAAGTCATCATTCTCCTTCAAGAATTCGCTCCAAATCGGTTCCTTTTTTTATTTATACTCCCACCTTGAGAGTACCTCCACCACATGGGCTCATGCACGCCACCACAATGTGTGTGTTAGAGTCTAGGCTGGAATACATGAACCTTACACCTAAGAGCTTCTTTGTTGTGTAGTTTCGTTAACCACACCACCTTCTCCTATGACCCTCCATACCATAGGTTTGTACTGCCTTCGAACTCCACCTGCTTGCTGGTGGTACTGCGTGGTTGGTCCTACAATGTCTTCCTTCTTCCAATAGCTTGCAGCTTTGCCTCTACAACCGTTAGATTTTGCAACCGTCTTTGCAACCTTACATTTGACTGCAATTGAGATTTGAGTACCCGTCGTTGACGAGACGACTTCCTTCTCCAGATCATGATTTTTACCAAATCTCCCCATGGTTAAGACAATCACCATTTGTCTATAAAGCTTCAGTTGACGCAACCCACACAAGTCAGTCATAGTCACTCTATGAGATCCAAAGACACAAAATTTTGTAATACTATAACCAAGATCTTTTATTGTGCTTTTATTTTCGTGTTTCTAAAGTTGACAATTCTTCTTGTATACATATTCTCAGGCCTAAGTATTGCCTTAGGAGTTGGCAGTGGTGCATTACTTCTCATTCTAGTCATAGGGATCATGTTTCTATTGCGTAAAATCAAGAAGCAAAGAAAGAGAAAAATAAGAGAAAGATTCTTCAAGCAAAATCATGGGCAGTTACTACAACAATTGGTATGCCAAAGGTCTGATATAGCTGAAAGAATGATTATTCCTTTGAAAGAGCTAGAAAAGGCTACTAACAACTTTGATAGTGCTCGTGTGCTTGGTGGAGGAGACCATGGCATAGTATACAAGGGAATTCTATCAAGTCTACAGTTGTGGCGATTAAGAAGTCAAAGATTGTGGTACAAAGAGAAATTGATGCATTCATAAATGAGGTTGCTATCCTTTCTCAAATAAATCATAGAAATATAGTGAAACTACTTGGATGTTGTCTTGAGACAGAAGTTCCACTACTTGTTTATGAGCTCATTACTAATGGCACCCTCTATGATCATCTTCATGTTGAATATCAAGCATCATCACTAACATGGAGAGATAGATTGAGGATTGCGGTTGAAACTACTAGGGCGCTAGCATATCTTCACTCACTGGTCTCAATGCCAATAATTCATAGGGATATCAAATCTCCTAATATACTTCTTGATGACAACTTAATTGTGAAATTGTCGGACTTTGGAGCTTCTAGACACATTCCAATTGAATAAACAGGGGTGGATACAGTTGTGCAAGGAACATTTGGATACTTGGACCCTATGTATTTTAGCATGGGGCATCTTACTGAAAAATAGTGATGTCTACAGTTTCAGTGTGATTCTTATAGAGTTGCTTACAAGAAAAAAGTCTGTTTCCTATAGATCTACTCAAGGTTATGGTCTTGTAAAGCATTTTGTGACTCTCATCTCTAAAAGCAACTTACTTCATATAATAGATCCGCAAGTCACTCGACAGGGAGGCAGTGAGGTTGTTGATGTCGCTCTATTGGCAGCAATATGTGTGAAGTCTAACGCCGAGGAACGACCGACAATGAGACAAGTGGAAATGACACTCGAAGCAATTCATGCAGCAAAAGAATATGTTGTGAGCCAGGCGACAGATAGTGAATCCGAGGACTGGACTTGGAATAATGACGGTTTCTCTCTTGGGCGAACAAACATTCATGAGACTTAAAAATCCTGAAATATTAGGAAAATCCAAGAAAAAAGAATAGTTCTGGAAATGATTTACATAATGTCTTCGCGTTAATTGGTGGTACTGAAGTTTGTTTAAAGGAGAGCTTGAGGAACATGAGCTTGTTGGCATCAATAATTTGGTGGTAGCTATGTTTTTAGTCTTTATGCCTACACTTTATGTTAGCCAAAGCTCAGGTCTTAGATTAGTAGAGTCTTCCTTTGAGTTTATTCTCGGTGTTTTGGATTTTCTTCTCTCATGTGGTTCCTGGTTAGTGCATCTTTAGTTTTTTTCATTCGCCGAAGGCTTGTAATTTGTGTCTATACTTTTTTTCCTACTCCTGCTAATATATTTTGGTAAAGCTTTTGCCGACCCTTCAAAAAAGATTATGCCACACTCCATAGTACTTCATCTATCCCTAAATAACTGTCATTCTCGCTCCAAAGAAATAACTTCGACTAATTTTATATAAAAATATTAATATTTATGGTACATAATTAATATCGTTAGATAGATCATTGAATCTATTTTTATAATAAATTTATTTGGAGATACAAATGTTGCATGTATTTTCTACAAATCTAGTCAAACTTACGGCACAGAAACAAAAAAAATAGTTATTTAGAGATGGAGGGAGTATCTCATATTCTTATACAAGTGCTGCTAGTGGGCTTTAAGAATGGACAGGCATACGCAGCACCAGCTGACAGTCATGCAGGAAAAGGAGTAAACACAACATCGTCTTCATATGCTATTTCATGCTATATGCACCATGCATGCTGTAATGAAAAAAGTGGGGATGCCGGGATGGGCAATTTGCTAGTTGGCCATGACAAAAGGAAAGAGGACGGGAGACAGGGGTAGCCTGCATAGAATTGGACCTGATGTTAACCAGAAACAATTTTTATTTCCAAGTTCTATTATCATCTAATAGATTTCTAGATGGATGTGTTCTATTAGATAAGATATTCATAAGGTGGATAGAAATCTAGTATTAGATGATAAGTATTTATCTACTCCTTCATCCTCTTTATATTTTTATATTATAGATAAGATATATAAAGATAGACAGAAGAGGGACCCATGCTTTGGCCAAACAAGCCGCAGCCACCAACTCACTGCGCCCTTTTCCCCTTGACGCCACTGCTGCCTAGCCCCCCTCTTCCTTCGTCTCTAACGAGTCCGTCGGTGGCAAGAAGAAGAGGGGACATATTTCTCATTTACAGTAGTTCTTTAGACCTTAGTTTGCTTAGGTTTTATCCAAATAAATCTACATTAGATTTCAGATGATTTATGGTCAGGATCTTATTACTTGTGAGGATTTCAATGGTTGCCATGAACAACGACGGAGCTTCCCTAGGGGCGGGGTGGGGCGGCCGCCCCAGCTACCGGCGCCGTAGCATCAGACCACCGGACCCCCTCTTCTGCGTTCTTCTCCATCTCCGACGTCCGGCGACCGGCTGTCGAGGACGCGAGGCAGAGCGGCGACGTACGACGCGAGGAGAGCGGCGATGAACGACGCGTTTCGGCTGCTTGCTTCCTTGCTGGGCCTTGTTTTTGGCAGTATAGGTAAGTTGTTTAGCCCACTAAGGGCCCAAATTTACTCCCCAATTCCCCAATCCCATTCTCCAGTTGGTGTTCTGCATCCACATCGAGCGAGCGCGGCCGCTGCACGCTGCACTTCCTCTCCGCCAGCCGCCCGCCGCACTTCTCTCCACCCGCCGCCTAGGCCAGCGCTAGGTGCACCCGCTGCCCGCCGAGGCTCCGAGCAGGAGCTGGCTGCGCCCGGCGATGGAGGGAGGAGGAGAGGAGGAGCAGGAGCTGGCGCCTGGGACTGGGGCCGGCCATGGCCGTAGATAGGTTAGCGGAGCAAGGGCAGCAGCTCCACCTCCACCAATATCTAGATTCGACCGAGGTCGAGGTTCAAGCAGAGGCCGAGGTTCAAGCATCGGCAAGAACAACAAGAAAAATGGTATTGTTTTATGATTTTTCAGTTCACGAATCATTACTTCATTAGCATCTTAAATTATTAGCAAGACAGTAATAGAGTATGCTAATTTGACAAGTAATTTTTGTGCAGACTTGAAGAATTATTTTACAACTTTGAGTGTTGGTTCAAGTTCAACTGGCAGCCGCCCAAGCACTAATGAAAGTGCCAACGCCACTACTTCAACGGCGGGAGAAGTTGTTCAAGAAAATGAAGCTATGCAGTTTGTAGCAACGGATTTAGCACACGTTGATATTGGTGTTGATGATGCACAACCACCAGAACCACAACAACGGCCACAGGAAGAAGAACAACAAGAAGATGAAGGTATCAGCCTTATCATAGAATTTGACCCGCATGTTCATATTGTAGCTGATCCAAATCCAGCTCTTAGAATGCCAATTGAAAGATTTCATCCTAATGTTCAATCAGATGTTAGAAGGGCTTATTTATTGAGAGGTCCGACACAACCCATTGGACATAATTTTCCTCGCAAGCGTGTTGGTAATGATTGGAGACAATTTCTCCCAAAATGGTTTAAGGAACATGATTGGCTAGAGTATAGTGTGTCCAAGGATGCATCATTTTGCTTCTATTGTTATCTTTTTAGGCAAGAAGCCGACCATGAGAAATTTGGTCATGTGGTTTTCACAAAGACATGGTTTAATGATTTTAAACATGGATATAGAGGATTTCCAGGTCATGTTGGAGGAGTTTCTAGTTGCCACAATAAAGCTAGATTATGTGCCGAAGATTTTAAGAATCAAAGAGCAAGTATTACCCATAAGATTGATGCTAATACCAAAACAGCAGAAATGCTCAATGAAGTTCGCTTGACTGCTGCTCTAGATGTTGCAAGCTTTCTCATTGCACAGGGTCATGCTTTTCGTGGCAATGACGAATCTGGCACCTCTCTAAACAAGGGCAATTTCCTAGAAATGATTGATTGGTACAAAAACAGAAATGATGATGTGAGGGTTGCATATGATGAGTTATGTCAAAATAATGCCCGCATGACTTCTCCTCAGATTCAGCAAGATATTACATGGAGTTATGATGAAGAGGTCACTGAAGTAATAAAAGAAGAAATTGGGGATGGCTATTTCTCGGTTCTAATTGATGAATTCCGTGATATCTCAATAGCAGAACAAATGGCTATGCTTGTGAGGTTAGTAATTTTTTTTGAAGTGCTTTATGTTTCTGGGTGACTTGTGAGGTTAGTAATTATTTTTTAAATGCATTATGCAGATTTGTGAACAAAAAGGGAATGGTTGTGGAAAGATTTTTGGGTCTGCAGCATGTCAAAGATACAACATCAAGTTCCCTAAAGAAAGCTTTGACTGAGATTCTTGCTACCCATGGTTTACCTATTTCTAGACTAAGAGGCCAAGGATATGATGGTGCTTCAAACATGAGAGGTGAATTCAATGGTTTGCAAAAACAGATCCGTGATGAGAACCCTTATGCATTCTTTGTTCATTGCTTTGCTCATCAATTACAGTTGGTTATTGTTTCCGTTGCAAGTTGTTGCTCCTCTTTTGATGATTTCTTCAACTATGTGGGTTTAATTGTCACCAGTACTAGTGCATCTTGTAAGAGGAAGGATAAATTACAAGCACAACATCGTGAAACCATTATAGCAAAGTTAGAGAGTGGTGAGATTCTAAGAGGGAGGGGAAGGAATCAAATGACAAACTTGCATAGACCAGGAGATACAAGATGGGGTTCTCATTATATAACATTACTTCATATTGAGTCAATGTGGGATTCTATAGTCAAGGTGTTAGCCATGATTCATGAAGATGAACGTAATCCTAGCTGAGCCAGTGGTTTGGTGCACAAAATGGAAAGCTTTTCCTTTGTTTTAAATATGAAGTTGATGTTGAAAGTGTTCCGTATTACAAATGAGTTGTCTCTTCTTTTTCAAAGAAAAGACCAAAACATTGTTGAGGCCATGTCATTGCTTATTGATGTGAAAGCACGCTTGATCAGTTTAAGAAATGAAGGCTGGGAGCAATTATTGGAAGAGGTCAAATCATTTTGTGTTGCAAAAGAAATTCCAATACCAAATATGGAAGAGGCAATACCAAGATGGGGCAGATCAAGGCGTGATGGCAACTTAATCACTCAAGAGCATCATTACCGTGTTGATACTTTCCTTGCTGCACTTGATGCTATAATCATGGAGATGGATCATCGCTTCAATGAGGTATCATCTGAGTTGCTTGTTTCATTTGCTTGTCTTGATCCAAGAGAGAACTTTGCTAGGTTTGATGTTGAAAAGATTGCTCGGATAACTGAGATCTATGATCAAGATTTCTCTATTCGTGATCGTGATAATATAAGGGAAGAACTTGAGACATTCCTTGTTCATGTGAGTAGAGTTGATGATTTCAAATCTTGTCATGACCTTGGAAGCTTGGCTACAACAATGATTGCAAATAAGAAACATATCCTTTTTCCATTGGTCTATCGCATCATTGAGTTAGCATTGATCCTACCTATGGCAACATCTTCAGTTGAAAGAGACTTCTCAGCTATGCACTTCATCAAGACAGCTTTGCGGAACAAGATGGGTGATGAATGGCTCAATAACTTGTTAGTGTGCTACATTGAGAAAGGGATCTTCAAGGAACTTGGTATTGATAAAGTTAAGAAGAGGTTTCAATCTATGAAAACTCGAAGAGTGAGCTTGCCAAAGAGCCCTCGACGTCATCAACATTCTTAGTCCTTCACCACTAGTAAGTATTTTCTCATGATGTCCATTATTGATTGAGGGCTACCATTATTTTATTGTTACTCGCTAAGACGCTAATTGATATTCATTCAATCTACAGGTTCATCCATTCTTAGTTATTTCACTTATTTGTAATTTGCAATGTATGGATCAACATCAACTAATCAAGAACTAGTTTATTCTTCAAATTTGAGGTAACATCTTTTGTTTCTCGTCTACTTTTCGTCGTCATGTGTGATCGTAGCGTTTTTGCCATGATTTGTGTGATTATAGTATGTGAATATGGTACATTGTGAATACGATATATTTTTGGTTCATTTTCTGGTTGAAATTCGCCCCACCTATAATTTTTTCCTGGCTCCGTCATTGGCCATGAACAAGGTCACCGCTGAAGGTGTCAATTTCATCAGCAGACAATCAATTTGTGGTCATTATATCTGCATGGGGAGCGATGCTAGGTCATCAATCTCGTCAATATAGTTGCGAAGAGAAAATCCAGGATTAGAGGTGATGAATCTGCAATCTATGTTATACCCAACTTATGCAATTGTTGATATTGTTTCGTCGATGCAGATGCATTTTGGACTGGTTCTAGAACGTTGTATCTTGCGACATGTCTTTTGGGTTGACAATGGATATATTCAACATAAGAGTTGCACTTTGACTTCAACAAGGCTCTGCTCATCTAGATCATCGACTGCATCGAGTAAAGCCTAGGAAAGAAGATAATGGAAGATTCTGGATATAATATTGTATTTTTTTTATTTTTGATTTTACTCATATATAATTTGGAGATGTACTTTACCAAATTTTAGTATAATACCTTCTTCACTTAAAAAAAGATGGAGAAAATGGATGGACAATCCGGTCTCCACATCTCCGTTGGGCCTCTTGTCACACTGTGGGCCGTCGGTTTTGCGCTGTGTTTTTGTATGTGGCGTGGACTCTGGTGGCCCACTTTGCAGTCCGTGCTGTTGAGGATGTAATAACCGCCTGTGGCTGGCTGCTGTTGTCTGGCCAGCCAACAAATTAGTGAAAGAAACGCCGTGCCACTCAGCTCGATCGAGCATCTCCATTGAGCAGTGAATTTTTTTTCTCTAGCTAGAACGAGCCATCACACCGAAAAAGTTTAGAACACAGCCCAGACCCTATAATTGGCTGTTAACAATATGCATGCTTGTTATGCTAGCTCTCTAGGGTATTTCTTACTTACTGTTTTTAACAGTAATATCAATCTTTTTTGCCAAATCTTAAAATGAGTCACCTAACTCTCAATTGACGATTTTTTCCCATTGATCAGTTCAATTAGGAAGATAGTTCGTTTCCTTGGATATCACACTGCAGAGTAGTTTCCACAAGCCTCTTTGTAGGGTGAAGAGTGTAGCACAAGCCAAAGCATCATCAAGAAGAATTCCCACTTTTCATAACCACACGTACGTAACGTCAGCAAAGAACGGCGACTGGAAACCAGCATATATCATATATGACCTTCGTCTGCTTCTGCTACATTTGCCTATATATGATTGTCACATATTATATACTTGAGAGGTTTCTCACGCAATTCAACCTCACACAAAAGTCCGAGAGCTAGCATTAATAAGGTATTGTGGATCCTCTTCAGTTGTGTCAAGCAACCAAAAAGACAAAAGTTCACACACGGCCACCGAAAAACTACTTAATTCATAGTTAATAAATAAATTAAATACCTCATCCGAAACCTCAGTTCCAAGAACACCGATTTATTACAACAATGATTTGCACCCTCAGCCTGAAGTGTCCCTCCGTCTCTGAATATAAATCAACTCCTAGCTAGAGTTGTGAAGTTAAACTGTTTTTTAAGTTTGACTGAATTAATTAAAAAATGTTTGACTTAAGATACATTTTTATAACGTGCTCATTTGATGCAATAACATTTATGCTCTTTTGTATAAATCCAGTCAAACGTACAATATTTGACTTAAGATAACTATAGACATTGGTTTATTTAGAGACGGAAGCAATATTTAGTTTTGTTGGTGTTCAAGTTTCATTCCATCGAGTCTTTAGTTGTACTGTGCCTTTTGTACATGTATCTGCTCCCTTTTAATTAATATAATAAGCCAGATCTCTTTCGAAAAACAAACTGCAACTTGGGGTTTCTCTGCACTCGTAGCAATGCGCCGGTATGATGGCTTCAGCAAACCAAGAACACATCACGCATGGATTAAACAGAGTTTGTGTCTCTCTGCTCGCTGATCGATGACTTGGCAAAGCAAAAAGAAAACAGCTGCAGTTCTCCGCATAATACATACGCACGTGGAGGCAGAAACGCGAAGACTAAGTAGCATCGCTTTGATGGTTCAAATATTACATAGTTTATCATAATATTACACAGTTTGTGTCTGGAAAAAGAGTAATCATTCAATGTGTGTAACTGCTGATCTAAGGTAAGTAGACAGGCACATTAAATCTGCAACTATATGAACATGCATCACCCAGACATGGTTGTAACCGGTCTCGATCTAGAGCCAATTACAGGCACCCTGGTATGAAAGAGAAGGGCATAAATAATCTGAGAATCAGATCTTGAGGTTTGGAAAGACTGTAGGATGTAATTATATAAAACCAAATAAATGTTGGAGTAAATGGTTTACAGGGAGTAGGAGAATTGACTTACGTCAAGAGTTAAATGGGAGTGAGCATGATGTATATATACCTGATCATTTAGAATCTGTTGGAGCTGAGATGATCTGACTTAAATAGGTAGGGATGGCCTATTTAGATGACATCATACCTCTAATGAAGAGAACCATGTGTTGAGCTGATGGATTGTGTGATTAGCCTGCAAAAAGCAGTCAAGCGATTAATATTTTTAAGATAAACGCGACAATTCAGAACAGGAATCAATATACAGTGTTAACTGGTTACAAGACGAGAAGTGAATACAGATGAAATTTTATATAATAGGGGAGCCTTATAATATTCTTAAACCATGGATGAAAAAAGAGTGGTCATTCAAACTGCCTAACTACTGTTATTACGTAAGCAGACAGCCAAATGAAATCTGCAAGTAAATGAACACGCATCACACACACATGGTTGTACCTGGTGGGTATAAAAGAAATACCTGTCAGGTTAAAAGTTTGCATGGAAAGCTGAATCGTTTAGCATGTATACATAACATGTACAGAATATACATTTATAGGATCCTTGATCTGTACATGTAGATAGTTCCATGTAAACACAGAGATAGAAGATAGATCTACGGGAAGCCAAAACCATGGAAACTGAGAGACGGGCAAGTCGCAAGAAGTGCAGCAAAAGCCAAAGCAAAATTGATCAAGAGCACTCCAATTTCAATTTGAAAATGCATTATATCACCATTCATGAGAGGCTGCTTGCACTCCCTGGCACATTTCGATTAGGAAAGGCCTCAGAATAAGTTCTTTTAACCGCAGAGCCCTATACGTAACAAAAAGACGATGCTTGTGCACAACTATTATGGAAACATGAAATTATCTTTATTTATAAAGAAGAAATTGTTAATTGTATAGTGTTCTTCACTCAACCTAATGCTATAATAAGTCTGTAAGGAAGGCATGTCTATTATTAGTTATAAAAATTACAGAATCAAAACTACTAAAATGGCAAGAGTAGAGCATGTAACTCATTAATCTGTTTGCACCGGGAATTTTGAAGCCCGATAAAATAGATTCAACTACAATTTTAAATAGTAGAGTATGTAAATGTAGCACTAACTTTACATGATCCTATCAAGTTTATCGTTTACTGCAAGCGGAAAAAGTTTTAGTAAACAACCATATCCAGTTTATAGACAGAGGCTGTGGGGGTATTAACCCCTATACCCTTACGACTAAGCTTGGGCCGGCCCGGATCGGTGAGTCCGGTCCACCAAAAGACGACGCGCGGCCCGGCCAACCTGTTCGGAGTCCCGCGCAAGGAGTCAAGGCAGATTTGACGATCAGGCAAGATCCTGGTCGGTTAGAATAGGAATCCTTATCCGGCCACATATGGCAATTGTAACTAGCTAGGATTAGTTTCCAGATCTGTAACCCTGCCCCCCGGACTATATAAGGCGGGCAGGGGACCCCTCTAGAAAATATCTCTCATTGACATACAACAATACAAATCAGACGCAGGACGTAGGTATTACGCCTTCTTGGCGGCCGAACCTGGATAAAACCTCGTGTCTGTCTTGCGTCACCGTCTTGTTTGTGGCTTGCGCATCTGTCTGCCGACAATCTACTACCTTGGGCATACCCCTCGGTAGACTGCCGACCATATTTCGTCGATAGTGGCGCGCCAGGTAGGGGGTGTGCGTACTGCTCTCCAAGCAAACAAGATGGTCATCATCTCCGGCTCCATGGCTACGCCGAACGGCCTCACGTTCACCGTTGGCCAGATCACCTGGACCACCGGCTCCGACGGCTTCATCGCCATGACCCCGGAGAAGGAGTGGATTCAGTCCGCGCCGACCACTGCTTCACCTGCATCGGCTACGGCTCCGACCACGGCAGAAACGGCTCCGACCACGGTGGATACGGCTCCGACCACGACGGATATGGCTCCGACCACGGTACATCTGGCTCTGACCACGCCTGCATCATTTTCAGCCACGCCAACAACTCGTCATCCGCTTCCCCGCTACAAAGGGAAACAGATCGACAACACCGACCTGCTCGACTCCATCAATCGGGTCGGCACTAAACTCGCTGAAACCCTAGCTCTGGTAAGTACGATTCAAAGTCAACCTAATGAGCAGGTAACCGCTCCCCACAACAGATCTACCCGACCAGCTCGGACCAGTCGCCCTGCATGACTTGGTATAAATCTCGTGGTCATATCTACTCCTGAAGGGCGCTCCGCTCGTCGTCGACCAGCCTCCGCGACGGGTATCCGGCTCTCCGAGTACGAAGCCTCGATGGAGAACCACCAGGTCCATCCCTACGGCCTGCGAAACGCTGCCTCCAGCTACGCGTATAACCTACAACGCCGTTTGGATCTGTGTTTTATGCACCAACCTCGGCCGAAGCCACGCAACTTCGTCAACATGATCCGGATTGAAGATTATCAAGAAGGATCCGTCCACACAGTCCAAGAGGGCGACTCCAGCTCCTCGTCTGGCATCGCATCTAATGCATCTGTCCACACTGAGCTTCAGCATCATGAAGATGAAGGCGTCAAGTACGATCTGGATATCCCAGACCACGCCCTGGGGTACTCACAATTCCCGTCTTTCCTGCCAAGACGAGGGGATTTGATCCATGTTGTCAGCAATGATGAACCGCCAGCGGTTGGCGAAACAGAACAAGAAAGGACTGCATGCGAAGCACGCAATATTGACCGGTTTAATCGCCGACAAATCAAAGCCAAAGCAGACCAGGAGGCACGGCGCATAAGGGTCCAGCCACGTGACCTCAACGATGCTTTCGACAGGGTGGGGGACAAACAGGTCTTCAGGACTCCAAGCGCCAACGTAGCCGTCGCCATGGCGATAATGCAACGGCTACCCAACACCCCGGAAACCCAAGCAGTTCATGATGAAATACAAGCCTATCTGACAGCTGCTATGGCCTAGACCGCAGAGATTGTAAACCAAGCCTAGGCTCCATCCATCTCAGTCGAGTCAAGCCACAGCCGCCAGCACCCAAGTCGCTCACAGCCACTCAACCAGCGTGGCTCACGCAACAACGACCCATCAGACAACCGTCAAGGCGGAAACGGTGGCCATGATGGTGGCTAGGATGACAACCGCCGTCGGGACGACAACCGCCGCGACGTCCGGGATGATAACCGCTGAGACAACCGCGACAATCGCCGTGATAACCACGGTCACAGGGCTAATCCAGATGGCAATCGAGATCGCCACGATGGCAATAACGATCTCCGCTATTACCTCGATGGACACGATCTATGCGCTCGCATCAACCAAAGAGCCGACGATCGAGCATCCCACGAAAGTTATCATCGTATGGAATATGACACTGCCCATGGCCCGCCGGGTTTGAAGCAGTTTACTCCACACCTTCGCCAAGTCATATGGCCCAAGAATTTCAAGCTCGAGAAACTTTAGAAGTACGACGGCAAGGAAAACCCCAAATTATGGGTCATGCTCTACGAGACTACGTGCAGATCAGCCATGGCTGACGAGCATGTCATGTCTAACTATTTCCCAGTCGCTGTTGGCCATGCAGGTCACCAATGGCTGGTTAGCTTGTCGGCGAACTACTTTGACTCTTGGCAGGAGCTCAAGCAAGCCTTCATCGACAACTTCATTGCAACTTGTGAACAACCGGGCAACAAATACGATCTGCAACGAATTCGAGATCGAAAAGATGAGCCACTGCACGAGTACGTTCGGCGTTTCTCGAAGATGCGCATCAAGGTCCCATCAATCTCCGACAATGAGGCAATCGAGGCTTTCATCACTGGCCTCCGCTTCCATGACGCCCTAAGGGACAAGCTCCTCCACAAGAGACCTAAATCGGTCACAGCGCTCCTAGCCACCGCTAAGAAATATGCGGACGCCGACGACGCTAAAAAGATAATTATTGAAGAAGCAGCAAGGGTTCCACGCTCCGACCACCCCCACACCGCGATGACTACCGCGGCAACCGTGGTCAGAACGACAATTTTGACCGCCGCAACCAGTGCAACGACTCCCGCGACCACCATGACTAACGTAATCAGCGACGTAACCGCCGTGACGATTATAGGAGCAAGCGTGCTTGGGAAGACGACGGCGAGGTCAACACCGTTAAAAAGGGTGGCAGACGTTGTAACTACGAAGGTGACTACGCCAAAGCATTGAAAGGGCCCTGCCAGCTCCATCCTAAGTCAAACCATACCATGGAGAATTGCCGCGTTCTCAAGTCTATCTACACGCGTCAACAGGCTCCGGATACGTCCGACAAGCCTAACGACGTAGGGGAACAGCGCAATGAGGATAACGATGACGACGATGCAGACCCTCGTCACAAGTACGTCAAGCCAACCGATCGCATACACACCATCATCGGAGGCAAAGTGTCCATCGAGACCAAACGAGAACGCAAGCTGCTCGCCCGTGCTTGCTTGAACGTTGCCAACACCGACAACCTCCTCACCGATCCACAGCTCCCTCTGTGGTCTCACCGCGAAATCTCCTTCAATAGAAAGGACCAGTGGGCTGTAATACCTGAGCCAGGGCATTTTCCCCTAGTCCTCGATCCTTGTATTAACAAGGTTCAGTTCGACAGAGTACTGATCGACGGCGGCAGCTCCATCGATATACTGTTCAAGAACAGTCTGCCCGCCCTAAAGATAGCTCATGCAGACCTTAAGCCATATGAGGCACAGTTCTGGGGTGTTCTCCCCGGACAGAGCTCTACACCTCTCGGGCAGATCACGCTACCTGTACAGTTTGGGACCCTGGACCACTTTCGCATCGACTACGTCAATTTCGTGGTCGTTGACTTCGACGGCACCCACCATGCTATTCTTGGTCGACCGTCGCTCACCAAGTTCATGGCCATACCTCATTACAGGTATCTGATGCTAAAGATGCCTACCGAGAAAGGAGTTCTAACCCTTCGAGGCAACGTGTACGCGGCTTATACCTGCGAAGACGATAGTTTCAAAATAGCAGAGGCTCACGACCTCTCTATTCGCATAGCCGAGACCATGCTCGATGCCAAGAAGACCTCGACCGACCACCTGGAGATCCTGGAGCTCGAGGCTCCATGCAAGAACATCAAGTCCAAGGAGCACAAGGTGATCCAGCTGGTCGACGGTGATCCCAGCAAAATAGCCCTTATCGGGGCCAACCTGGATCCCAAATAGGAAGACGCGCTCGTCGGGTTCTTGAGGAGCAACGTGGATGTGTTCGCATGGAAACCTGCTGACATGTCTGGTGTACCTCGGAACTTGATTGAGCACTCCTTGAATGTCAACGGCAAGGCCAAACCTATCAAGCAGAAGCTACAACAGTTCGCTCGGGCACAAAAAGGAGGCGATTAGGGTAGAAGTTACATGGCTTTTGGCAGCTGGATTTATCAAAGAGGTGTATCATCCAGAGTGGTTAGACAACCCAGTTCTTATATGCAAAAAGAATAATGAATGGAGAATGTGCGTTGATTACACTGATCTCAACAAACACTGCCCTAAGGACCCCTTCGGCTTACCTCGCATAAACGAGGTCGTAGATTCAACCGCCGGTTGCGAGCTGCTTTCCTTTCTCGATTGCTACTCTGGTTATCACTAGATCGCTCTCAAAAAGGACGACCAGATCAAGACATCTTTTATCACGCCCTTCGGCGCCTACTTCTACACGACTATGTCGTTCGGGCTCAAAAATGCCGGGGCTACCTACCAACGCGCTATACAAGCTTGCCTCAAAGACGACCTCGTCGAGGCTTATGTTGATGATATAGTTGTCAAAACCAAGAAAGCACATACCCTTGTTGACAACTTGGAATGCACCTTTGCAGCCCTTAACACATTCCAGTGGAAGTTAAACCCAAAGAAGTGCATCTTTGGTGTTCCTTCTGGCATACTACTCGGCAACGTCGTCAGTCATGACGGCATACACCCTAATCTGGAGAAAGTCAAAGCTATCTTGGATATAAAGCCGCCCAAAAAGGTGAAGGATGTTCAGAAGCTTACCGAATGCATGACCGCCCTCAACCGATTCATATCAAGATTAGGTGAAAAAGGATTACCGTTCTTTAAACTACTTAAAGCATCCAAAAAGTTTGAGTGGTCTGAGGAAGCAGACGCTTCCTTCACACAGCTGAAACAATACCTTACATCACCTCCAGTCCTCATTGCTCCCAGAGAAGACAAAACACTCCTGCTTTACATTGCGGCTACTAATCGAGTGGTCTCCACGGCTATGGTGGTCGAGTGAGACGAGCCCGGCCACGTCTACAAGGTACAGTGCCCAATCTATTTCATCAGTGAGGTACTTAATGAGTCCAAGACCAGGTGCCCACAGATTTAGAAGTTGATCTACGCCATACTGATAACATCCCGAAAGTTGAAACATTACTTCAACGGATACCGTGTGGTGGTCATAATTGAGTACCCTCAACGAGATATCATTAGCAACAAGGATGTGAATGGGCGCATCGTTAAATGGGCAATGGAGCTATGCCCCTTCTCCTTGGAATTTGCAAGCCATACTATAATCAAGTCTCAGGCACTCATCGATTTCATCGTCGAGTGGACAGACTTAAGCACGCCTGCCTCTCCGGGATCCGACGAGTATTGGACGATTTACTTCGATGGCTCTCTCAACATTGACAGTGTGGGAGCAGGAGTCCTTTTCATGTCACCATCTAAGGAGCAGCTCTAGTACGTCCTCAGGATTTATTTCCCAGCATCTAATAATGCCGCCGAGTACGAAGCATGCCTACATGGTTTGCGCATTGCGGTTGAGCTTGGCATCAAACGTCTCTACGTCTATGGAGACTCTGCTCTGGTCATCAACCAACTCAATAAGGACTGGGACACGACCAGCAAAAAGATGGATGCATACTGCAAATCAATCAGAAAGCTGGAAGGCATGTTCTATGGCATCGAGTACATACACGTGGTCCGGGATAAGAATCAAGCAGTGGATGCACTATCAAAGTTAGGATCATCCCGAGCCAAAATCCCACACGGCGTATTCGTCCAAGACCTGCTCACGCCTTCCATCGAAGAGGAAGATTCCACGGCAGACAAGCCTCCAGACCAGCAGTTGGTGGCTATGGTTCCAGCGTCAAGCACCGCCGAGCCTCCTCCGACCACTCATGAGCCCGACTGGAGAATACCTTTCGTCAAGTACCTAACAGATGACAGCGGTTACACTGATCGGACAGAAAATGAGCGCCTAATGCGTCGCAGTAAGCAGTACCTGCTAGTCGATGGCAAGCTATGGCGCAAAAACGCAAAGGAGGAAATCTTGATGAAGTGTATAACCCAGGAGGATGGCAAACATCTCCTGGACCAAATCCACTCTGGCTCCTGCGATAACCACGCGGCCTCAAGAACGCTGGTCGGTAAGGCTTTCCGAGCAGGGTTCTATTGGCCGTCAGCAGTAGCCGACACAGAGAAGCTAGTCCGCCACTGTGAGGGTTGTCAGTTCTTCACCAAGAGAATCCACATACCAGCACATGAGATCCAGACAATACCAGCCTCTTGGCCCTTTGCATGCTGGGGACTAGATACGATCGGGCCCTTCAAACTGGCTCCAGGGAAATTTACATGTGTCTTTGTGCTAATCGATAAATTTTCTAAGTGGATAGAATACATGCCTCTGGTATAGGCATCCTCAAAAAAGGCTGTCACATTCCTCGACCAGGTCATCCACCATTTTGACATACCCAACAGCATCATCACTGATCTGGGTACTCAGTTCACCAGGAACGCTTTTTGGGACTTCTGCGATGAAAGGAGCATAGTAGTAAAATACGTCTCGGTGGCGCACCCTAGAGCTAATGGACAAGTCGAGCGGGCCAATGGCATGATCTTAGACGCATTGAAGAAGAGGATGTACAGAGAAAATGACAAAGCTCCTAGAAGATGGCTCAAAGAGTTACCAACCGTGGTCTGGGGCCTCAGAACTCAGCCCAGTCGTAACACCGGCGTCTCACCGTACTTTATGGTTTATGGCGCTGAGGCAATCCTTCCAGCAGATATAGCTTTCAAATTAGCACGGGTAGAGAACTTTGATGAAGGAAGGGTCAATGAAGTACGGGAACTAGAAGTGAATAGCATAGATTAGAAGTGGCTCGATTCTTGTGTACGTACGGCCAAATACCTTGCTATTTTGCGTAGGTACTACAACAAGAACATTAAAGAGCGGTTCTTCATGGTCGAGGACCTGGTCCTGAAGTGGAAGACGAACCAGGCTAGTGTCCATAAACTTGCAACCCCATCGGAGGGTCCCTTCATGATCAAGGAAGTCACACGACCAATGTCTTACAGGTTAGCTCACCTAGACGGTACTGACGTACCAAACTCATGGCACATCGACAAGCTTAGACGTTTCTATGCTTAACTACTGAGATATGTACTCCTCTTGTACCTTCGATTTACTTCAATAAAGCTATTATGATTTCTCCGACCACTCTAAAGTGTCACTTCGAATTTTATGGTTATTGTAACTTAGCCAGTAAAAGCCGACCACCACTCCTTCTACGATTTTCAGAGCAGGCCCTGTCTCTGGTTCCTCCCAACACGTGCATGGGATCTGCTCTCTACGTTACGGGTGATCGACAGGTCCCCCTTGGTTTGACTTGTCCGCGTCTACGTGTGCATAGGTCACACACCTCACACTCCGACCACATGGCAAACTAGGGCCGCACAAACTTTTCGGGATGATGTGTCGAGCAAAATAGTACAACTAAACAGAACGTTAACATGTTCTCACTTAGTTACACCAACATAAGTTTCAAGCTTAAAAACATTTTATACAAAGCAAACAAGCTTATAATGATATATAGTTACGTTATTACAAGCTTGCCTGAAGAGGCCCAAGTTTACAATAACACAACTATGCCCTCCTTCTATAGCTCTAAGCCTATTACATTGGCTGGTCGGGGCGTGCGGCACCTACTGCTCGCTGCTTCTGATATCCTACTTGGGTCTCAAAGACTCTTGTGCTAGTCGAGCTGAAGGGGATGGCCCCGCCGATGCCTGGCTGGTCGAGACCGCAGGCTTCGTCGGTTGGCTTGCAACTGATGGCGTTTCCAGCTGACTTGTCGATGGCATCCCCTGTACAGGTGCTGTCCCACCTCCACATAGGTTAATGTCGCCAATTATCTTTGATGATAGGTCCAGCTGGGCCATCCGAAGCTCCTCCGCCTTGTCTGGGTCTACCTCATTCGGGTATCCAGCCTCCAGGCGCTTGAGATCGATCAGGGGGTAGTGGGCACGCACCATGCTTAGCACATGGGCACCCGTGTACTCACCCGCCTCCTTCACGAACTCTTGGAACCATCCCCATGCTTGTCTGCATCTTTCAACCAGTCCGAGCTAGGGCGTCCTTGGCTCTTCCTCTATGAGCGCCGGGTCGATAAGGTCGAGGACAGGTAAAATGCCAGTTGCCACTTCCTGGCACTGGTTCTTCCATGTGTCCCGATCCTCAGTGGCCTCGAGGCATCGTGCTTTCCAGCCGTCACACTCTTTGATCACAGCTTCTAGATGCCTCTTGGCATTGACTTTTAAAACTGCACACCGTACAAGACATCAAATGTAATGGCACGATAAGATAAGGCGAGCAACAGAATGAGAAAAGTGGTATGGAATACTTACTTTTTGGTTCCTCCTTCATTTTTGTGGTGTGGTCCTAGAGTTGAGACTAGTTGCGCGCCAGTTTCTCATTGTCCTCCTTCAGACGACCACACTCTGCGGTCACGCGGCTATTCTCCTCTTAGAGGTGGGTTACTTCAGCTTCTAAGCCTGCATTACAGCTGTCACTACCAACAACGCAACAAAATGTGTCATACACTTGCTGTGATAAAATGACAACTTACTTGTTTTTCCCACTCTTTGTTATTGAGTTGGTCGACTAGGTTCTGGTTCTATGCCTCTCACTCTATCCTCTCCTGGTCGGCGGCTTTAAGTTGGCGACGCAAGCGTTCCACCTCGGCCGCTAGTTCTTTATTGTTCGCCGTGATTCCCTCAATCTGGTCGAAGCACCTCTTTCAGTACTTTGCGGTCTTCATCAAGTCCTGCATATAAACAAGCTAAGTCAGACAGTTCGACTACATAACAGGGTCAAGTGGTCAAGCCAAACATACCTGGACTTCTGTCACCAGACGCTTTGCTGCTCGTTCAACTTTTAGGGTCTCTTCGACCTCTAGGATTTCTTTGTGCATAACCCACTTGTCATTCCACCAGCACGACACATATACATGTTGTCGTTTATCTTGGGGACGGCCTAGGATTTCTTCTACTTCATCCTCTTCGGCCTCTTGTTCAGGAGGCGGCGCTGGTCTGGAGTCTACAGTGTCTGTGACCACTATGGCTTTCCCATGAGCCGTAGCATCGGCAAGCGTGCTCTATGCCAACTCCGGTTGCTGCTCCTCGGCTTGGTCTGGTTCCCTTGGCGCCAAGGTATCTGCTTCAGTAGGGTTAGTGCTCGGAGCACTTGTACTTTGCTTGGCTGTCTTCTCGACCAGCTGCTCGAGGACTGACGTCTGGCCGCTCGTCTGCTGAGGTTCCAGTGGAATTTCTTCTACAGGTTCCTCCACAACTGGCTGCTGAGTAGTTCTTTCTGCCAGTACTGGTGAAGCCGTGCCACACCCGGCTAGCTAGTCGGGATTTTCGGTGGACACCGACCTGATATACCAGAGAAAAGTTTAGAAGACAATAGTATTCAATACAAATTATAAGCTTACATCAAAGTTACAGATACCTATAGCTTGGAAGCACGGAATGACGTGGCGAAGGAGCGTCTCTTCGATCACCCCTGCTCCACATGCTCGGCGGGATACACTGGGTCTTTTTCCATGACCGGTACTGGCGCCGGGGTTTGGTGCTCGACACTTCCCTCGCTTGTCCTTTGTGTTGCAGTGGTCGGTGATGCGATCACTGCTGGCACAGAGGAGCCACCCTGCTCCATCGACCCCATTTGTCTCCTCCTCTTTCAAGGGATGAGTTGAAAGATGTCCACATCCTCTGTTTTGTCGTTTGAAAGGGGGAAGATGGCCTTGCGACATTTGTTGGCAGCCGACCGCTTGCTAGTAGCTCTGGTCGATGCATCCTCCCCAACCCCGAGTACCGCCAGTCGACGTCTTCGGTCCTGGCACTGGTCTGGGCGGTTGGGATGGCAATTTGCGGCCAATCCACACCAGGGGGCGGAGACACGAACACTGCTGCCCGGTCACGACCATTACTCTAGGAAACATAAAGGAGACAATAGTCAATTTCTTGTTACAACATAATTCTACAGGTACAAGGAAGCATCATTTACCTTTGGGGGAGGTCGGGCCAGCTTGAAGGCGTGCTCTATGTCATTTAACCTAACATAATTGGGATCGGCTAGGTTGAATAGCTCCCTAATCCTGGCCTTTACTTCTATCTTATCGAGCGCCTCTTTTCTGGTCCTCGTCGGATCTGCACTCCCCTGGTACTCGAAGCCAGGATGTACCCTCTTCTGGCAGGGCTGGATCCTTCGGCTGATGAAGTTCCCGACCATGCTTGGACCATCTAGCTTTCCCCACAGGATCATCCCGAGCAGTTCTGCGATCTGCTCCAAGTGCTCGGGCTTCTCTGACTAGCTGTTCTTCTTCTCTGGAATCAACCCCACGTCGCACAGGGTGATTGTGTTTGGCTCTTCGCAGATGTAGAACCACTTCTTGTACCATTCATCCAGCGAGGTGTTCTAGGGGCAGTGCAAGTACTGGGCATTCATACCGTCACGCAGATTGAGGTAGACGCCTCCGGCTATCTTTGAGCCGCCGCTCCCTTTCTTCTGCAGACAAAATAGATGGCGAAAGAGGTCGAAATGGGGCTGGAAGCCACCATAGGCCTCGCAAAGATGGATGAAGGTGGAGACAAGAAGAATCGAGTTGGGATGTAGATTGCAAATCCCAATCTTGTAATATAAGCAGAGACCCTAAAGGAAAGGGTGCACTGAAACCCCAAAAGACCCTGAAGGAAAGGGTGCACTAGAACCCCAAAACCCCGCTTGAAGAAATCCTCGAAAACCATAATCTCACCTGGTTGTGGATCGGGGAAGCTTTCTCCATCCGGCGTACGCCATCCTGTGAGTGCCTTGTTGTGGAGCACTCCTATGGCGACGAGGTCTTCGATGGTCTGCTCATTGCTCCTTGACTTCCACCACTCCTTCGCCATGACTTCGCCTTTCTTCTGGGCGTCTCTCTTCGCCATTAATCTGTCCTTACTAAGGGGATGGATGCGGTGGGGGGGGATTGGTGATGATTTTCGAAGGAATAGGGTTCGGCAAGAGGAAGAAGAAGGTTGTGGCGGCGAATGACAATGGGGATCGGTAAAAAGTAACTTACCAGTTCTATATTATAAATAACCAAGAGCTATGTCATTTTGTCCGCCCGAGATTCTTGGGAGACGTGCGCACACGGCGCAGACGGTTGTTTTCACAACCTCGAGATCTATGCCAATAAACGCGCCCCTTCGTTACCAGTGTACGCGCCTCTTCGTTGATAATGTGAGAGGGCCCACACTGACGCACCTTCATACAGGTGCCAAGTGACTGTTTGCTAGAAAGAGCAAGAAGGCAGAGTGACGTGTTATATCCGTCTGCTTTTTTGACCAGACGTGGCAGATTGGACTTGATAGAGTAAGGAGATAAATAAATACACCAAATAATAATACAAGCGGTGTTCTTTTTTCTTTCGCTGCATGTCTTGTGCTCAATGATGGACCAGACCATTGCCCTACTCGGGGACTGCCTAGACCACTGCCCTGCTCGGAGACTGCCCAGACCACTACCATGCTCAGGGACTGCCCAGACCACTATCGTGCTCGGGGACCGCCCAGACCACTGCCGTGCTCGGGGACTGCTCCGACCGCTGCCGTGTTCGGGGACTGTCCTGACCACTGCTCGGAGATTGCTTTCCTCGGCTACATGTGATTTGTACTCACATACAGTTGAGAGACATTTATTTAGACCTTGCTACAAGGCACATACTTCACCTTCCAGCAAGCTCGGGGACTACATCGGTACGATGCACCTGCCGGTGCATCTCGTATTGCTTGTACGACAATTGGGTTCTCAACTTAACTAGGAATTCTTTTTAGACCCTGGCACCACGTGCCTACGTCACCTACTACCAGGCTCGGGGACTAAGTGGGCACACTTCACCTTGCGGTGAATGTGTTTATTTAATCGACCCTTATGCTTTGACTGATTGTAAGGATTACTATCGTGCTCGGGGACTGTCCCGACCACTGCTCGGAGATTGCTTTCCTCGGCTACATGTGATTTGTACTCACATACAGTTGAGATACATTTATTTAGACCTTGCTACAAGGCACATACTTCACCTTCCAGCAAGCTCGGGGACTACATCGGTACGATGCACCTGCCGGTGCATCTCGTATTGCTTGTACGACAATTGGGTTCTCAACTTAACTAGAAATTCTTTTTAGACCCTGGCACCACGTGCCTACGTCACCTACTACCAGGCTCGGAGACTAAGTGGGCACACTTCACCTTGCGGTGAATGTGTTTATTTAATCGACCCTTATGCTTTGACTGATTGTAAGGATTACTATCGTGCTCGGGGACTGTCCCGACCACTGCTCGGAGATTGCTTTCCTCGGCTACATGTGATTTGTACTCACATACAGTTGAGATACATTTATTTAGACCTTGCTACAAGGCTCATACTTCGCCTTCTAGCAAGCTCGGGGACTACATCGGTACGATGCACCTGCCGGTGCATCTCGTATTGCTTGTACGACAATTGGGTTCTCAACTTAACTAGGAATTCTTTTTAGACCCTAGCACCACGTGCCTACGTCACCTACTACCAGGCTCGGGGACTAAGTGGGCACACTTCACCTTGCGGTAAATGTGTTTGTTTTTTGACCCCTACGCCTCTGATGATCAAGGACGCTACGCTTCAAGACGCACTTACATTTCTGTTCAGAAATACAAGTGGGCACACTTCCCAGGACGGAAATCTTTTTCTTTTTTCTTAAGAGCACCATACATTCTTCGGACAACCTACTTCTCCGACGACAACGGTGGTCAGAGATGTCAAGGACTCAAGCCTTACTTGTCGGAGAAGGTTAAAATGGTGTGTCGTAGCATAATACATGGTGCTCGGGGACTAGCTGTGGGGGTATTAACCCCTATACCCTTACGGCTAAGCTTGGGCCGGCCCGGATCGGTGAGTCCAGTCCACCAAAAGACGACACGCGGCCGGGCCAACCTGTTCGGAGTCCCGCGCAAGGAGTCAAGGCAGATTTGGCGATCAGGCAAGATCCTGGTCGGTTAGAATAGGAATCCTTATCCGGCCACATATGGCAATTGTAACTGGCTAGGATTAGTTTTCAGATCTGTAACCCTGCCCCTGGACTATATAAGGCGGGCAGGGGACCCCTCTAGAAAACATCTCTCATTGACATACAGCAATACAAATCAGACGTAGGACGTAGGTATTACGCCTTCTTGGTGGCCGAACCTGGATAAAACCTCGTGTCTGTCTTGCGTCACCGTCTTGTTTGTGGCTTGCGCATCTGTCTGCCGACAATCTACTACCTTGGGCATACCCCTAGGTAGACTGCCGACCGTATTTTGTCGACAGAGGCTGATTTTTTTTGTCACACCACAGATACGTGGAATAGGTTAGCAAAGCACATTTAGGTTGACAACAACAGAATCCAGAGAATATATTCATGAATTGACATCTAGCGGACCTTGAGAAGCACCTACATTTGCTATGACTCCTAAATACTCACCAACAGAAGAAGATGTCCAGCAAGGCCAACCGGTTGCTTAGACACTGGCAGATAAAAATGAAGAGGTAGATGGCGAACTCACGCGAGGCTAGATGTCTATGTCTGTTAGGTACGAATTACAAATGAGAATTTGTAATGAGAAGGGAAACGAAGGCCATGCCATGCTATGCTCATAACCAACATGAGTACAAAGAAAGAAAAGTAGCATTAGCTGGCAAACAAATAATTTCGCAGGGAGGCAAGGCAACATCAGTTTGAAAAATAAAATAAACAACCATCTAACAAAGTACCTGAACACTTAAAATAGTACCAGTTTCATTACCATTCTGAAAATGATTTGGAATAATAACTAAGAATATTTGTAGAAACCCAAAAAAGCAACATACACAAAGAGAAGGGGGCCCCTTTATTCACATGAATTTGTACATATTGAGAACCATGGCCAGCTCATACATCCTCAGTGAAAAAGGGAACACCTAAATGAATTGGCAAACCATCTAGGCATCCAACAAAGGTCCTGAACATTTAAAATAGTACCAGTTTCATTACCCACTGCAACTTTCAGTAAGCAGTACTATTTATGGGTGTGGAGCATGAACCTTCAACAACAAATCTGTTCTACCATCGGCTAACTATCCTGCAAAAACATGGGCCCAAAAGTTTGAGCACTCGTACATCGTGTACATAATGTTGGTGTCTTCAGCAATGACAATAAAGGGTGTACCTAGCGCAAAGAGCTCCGGCTCTGTGCGGGGTTCTAGGAAAGGGTGATATATAAAATATATTGGTAAGTAAGGCTAGCAATTACCTACAGGCTTCAGTGGGAAAATGAATCATACATTTGATGGCTCAATCAACACTGCAGAGTATAATAATATGGGATGGCTGGTTCATATTACTTGAAAGTGTAGAAAAGCAATTCATCAGTAGTTGTGAGTTTTAAACATTTGGTACTAAACCAATGCATTGCTAACTCAGAAGACGTGATGATTATATATGGATTTGAAATAGAATTTGCAGTTAGGGAAAATATACCGGACCAATGCGTGGTAAGGGCAAGCTGCCTTCGTCAATATCCTGACTTTGATACGTAGTGCCATTCCTGCAAAAACATTTGTTACCTTCACTCCAAAATTATGAATCTTGAATTTGTGAGGATTCAGAGGCAGACCATGAAGCCCTTATTTATTTGATAGAGGTAGAAAAATGAAGTTAGCCTGAGGGTACTGGAGCGCAGGATAAGCACATATTTAATATACCCAGTCAAAATTGAATAGGTATGAAATTGAACCTGGACCCACTAATACAAAATACAAATTCACAGTTCGAACCATAAACTGACGATTTCGCAGGATCAGTACATTTCGAAATCGAACCTGAAGCCACCAAAATAAAATACGAACTCACAGATCAAACGATGAACTAACCGAATTGATCAACAATTAAATGAACCAATTAAATGAGCGCATCAATACATACCTGGTCAAAGTTATCATCCACCAACGCCGCACGTATCGCAGAATCAGTACATATCGAATACATCTAGGCACAATTGCACGGGTATGAAATAAGGTCTGAACCTAGGTAAACAGAATACAAACTCATAGAACAAACAATAAACTAATCAAATTGATCAACAATTGAACCGGTAGAATGAACGCATCAGTACACACCTGCTCGAAAACAGGCAGCTAAGGGTTTCCGGTAGCACCTGTAGCACACGAGCAGACGGAGCAGAGGGAGAAGGTGTTGACGAGCTCCGCGCGTAGGATGTGGGAGAGGGAGGGGGCAGCCGCCGCCTCGCAGCAACCGCCAGCTCGGGAGGGAAGGGGAGAGAGAGAGGAAGGGGAGGGAGAGACGGAGGTGAGAGGCAGGCGAGGGAGGGTTGGGGAGGAGGAGGAGGATGGTGGGCGCCACCGCCGCGGACACTCGCGCCCGCCGTCACCCCCTGCCCACGTCGGAGGGGGACAGCGAGAGAGAGCGAACACGAGAGAGAGGAGGAGGAGGAGGAGGAGGAGGGGAAGAGAAGCTTCGTCCTGTTCGCTTGGCTTATAAGTCGTATTTTTTCAGCCAACGAACAGTATTTTTCTCTCATAACAAATCAGCCAACAATAGTTTTAGCCATGGCTTATCAGCCAAGCGAACAGGGCAAACAAGCTGAGAAGCGGGAGAAGCGAGAAAGAAGCTGAGAAGAAGCCGGAGAAGTAAGGTGAAGCAGGAGAATCAGATTCCGGTAAAATCCGATCCAAGAGATCTAGGCCGTCGGTTGAGGAGATCGAATGGTCAAAGTAATTTTAGGTGATGTGGCATGTGTTTCCTTGCGAGGAGCCGACGATGAATATAGAGTTAATTTTTGTGTCGAGCCAATGGGAGGCTAACACGTAGAATGGCACACACTTAGTGAGCGGTGGATAAATCTGAAGCGTTAAAAGCAGATCAAATGATGTAAATTGTTTTTGCTAACGTGGAGGGGCTCAGTGGCTTGATAAGAGGAGATTAATAAAAGATGCATGCATGCATATTCTACACCTTCAACTACAAGAGTTGCACTGGGATTTTGCTTCCCTATATACTAGTTGTTTTATTTTAGCAAGAGGCGATAGCACACGGCATGATAACCACCATCTAAGCTATAGTACTCCAACAGGCCTCAAGATTCGCTGTAGTAGCGCGCGATGACACGGAGAGAGCTACACATGCATGAGTGAGGAATCTCTTTCTCAACTAGTGTAATTAAGTTTGTTTGAATTGACAAAAGCTGAAAGCTCTGAACTCACACTACTGTTGTATGTATTAGAAAACTAGCTAGGGATGCTTTGCATCTGTCAACAGATGTGCTCATCTTTACCTCACCAACACCTAGCGTAACAGTTACATGTAGCGTTTTCAACCATTTCACAGCGAATAAAAAATTGACGATGGTAACAAGAACCAAATCAATGCAAGGTTCAACCCTACTTTAAAAAAAAATTGCGAGCAGTAGTACTGTCAACTTTCGTAGGCAGCAGCATATAATATGATTATCCAAATTAGAGATTTTTTTTCTCGAATACGTAAAAGATTTGAGTATCATTGTAATTAAGAAGAAGAGTTTAATCATACAAACGACGCGTTTCTGACGAATGCCCTCAGAGGTCTTACGGCCGTAGACTGGACCGTCCTAGCAAACAACTCCAAGCTTCGATATTATATAAAAGGTCTACGACCGAGCTAAGAGCAGCACTGCAACCTACAAAGCTGGGCACCTCCGCTGTTGGTTGCGCGATCCTACTCTGGCGTTCGAGAAGAGCTTTTCTACCTGCCCTAGTGTTGATCGCTGGAAATAACTCGTCCGGAGTTTCAACTTGGCTCGACGTCAAGTTCCCAGTGAAAATAGCGTCGTATGCTCCCTTAGACGCGGAAGAAACCGGTGCCGCCGGCGGCGCGATGCCCATCCTTTTCATGAGTAGTACCTCGCCCCGCTTATAGGTCGGTACGTGCGACAACGGCTGAGCGGCAATCCGCCTGCTCCTGATTGGTAGGGAATACTTTGTTACTGCCTTCTGCCTTGGAGGACTGGCGATCAATGGCGACTTTCTCTTGCACTGCACCTCCTCGATGAACCTTGCAAGACACCGGACAGCCTCACATGGCGTGGGCGTCGCGTCGTTGGGGGTGCGCGTGGCCACCGTGATCTCATCCTCGATGTCGAGTTGTCCCACCCGAGACGGCGTGAGCTGCGGCAGCTCCTGCATAGGATTTATTATTTGGTCATATGTATATTTCTAGTGTGATAGCATTGTTTATTAGTATGTTTTCCTTTTTCCAGTATGTAGAAAACCAATTTAATGAAAGATAAACAAAATCTGAAGAGACGGACTAATAATACGTTATGTTGCTCAACGAAGAAGAGGAAAACCCACTCATTAAACCAGAAATTAACTGCAAATTAGGAGTAGAATATAATTAATATGATTCGCCATGTCGACATTGACACATTGTATTGCATTGCTGAATGCCGTCAGCTAAGCTAGCAGTTGCGTACGTGACCTGTCGGATACTCATCAGGTGAACTGTGAATCTCAATGCATTTTTTTATATACATAAGGAATGCATGCATTAAGGGTTAATTACAAGCTGCGTGGGCTGTGGGCAGTAGGGCACCATGCATGCTACAGCCACTACCGGACTCAGTGGCTTTGCCGGCAAAGCCCAATTTGTACTCGGCAAAGGCTTTGCCGAGTGCTGCACTCGGCAAAGGACACTCGGTAAAAAATGGGTCGGCAAAGATGTCTTTGCCGAGTGTTTTTTGTCAGGCACTCGGCAAAGCCTTTGCCGAGTACCCGACACTCGGCAAAGTTGGAACCGAAAAAAAAACCTGAAAAAAATGGAAAAAGAATGGAAAAAATGGGAATTTTTTTTAATCGGTGGAGGCCCCCACCGGCCAGCGCCCGCCCATATCTGGTATTTTTCGCGTAAATTTCAAAGCAACGCGGCCGACGGGATTCAAACCCGCGACCTCCCCTACGCGCGAACCTCCTCTACCACTACACTACACTATCACTTGTGTCTGGATTCCGTTTTAGTTCCCAATATATTATACTAAACCGAGTGTAAATTGCTTGTTTGAGGCCCTAAACGAATTCAAATAAAAAAGTTGTAAACTATAAAGTTTCACAACTTTTCGAGATCTACACTTTTAGTTTAGGAAGTTTTTCCATCTGAGGTCGTTTACAAAATTTGAATTTCAAAATTTTGAAATTCAAACGCAGTTTTGCATGATAAGATGATTTCAAATCAAAAAGTTGCCAACTACAACGTTTCATAACTTTTCGAGATCTACAGAGTTTATTTTGGTTGTTTTTCCATCCGAGGTTGTTTGAAAAGTTCGAATTATAAATTTTTGAAATTCAAACACAGTTTTGCATGACAAGATGATTTCAAATCAAAAAGTTGCCAACTACAATGTTTCATAACTTTTCGAGATCTATAGAGTTTATTTTGGTTGTTTTCCAGCCGAGGTCGTTTAAAAAGTTTGAATTTTAAAATTTTGAAATTCAAACACAGTTTTGCATGACAAGACGATTTCAAATTAAAAAGTTGCCAATTACAAAGTTTCATAACTTTTCGAGATATACAAAGTTTTTTTGGTTGTTTAGTCATCTGTTCATCCGACATGGTCGTTCTAACATTATTCACAAATCTTATATATCTCTCTTGTAGTTTCATAAACTACAAGAGAGATATGTTAGATTTGTGAACAAATTTACTTTCACTTTGTCATATGAAGAAAAGACCAAAACAAACATTGTACATCTTGATGAGTTATACAACTTTGTAGTTGAAAACTTTTTCATTTGAATTAATTTACTGCTTCAAAATGTGCTTTGAAATTTTCTTTGCCAAGTGTAAAAAAAACACTTGGCAAAGAGCTTCTTTGCCGAGTGTAAAAAAACACTCGGCAAAGAAGCTTCTTTGCCGAGTGTCAAAAAAAACACTCGGCAAAGAAGCTCTTTACCGAGTGTCAAAAAAACACTCGGCAAAGAGCTTCTTTGCCGAGTGTAAAAAAAAAACACTCGGCAAAGACGTCTTTGCCGAGTACCCGAAAAACAACACTCGGCAAACCACTTGACACTCGGCAAAGAGCCGGTCTCCGGTAGTGAGCTCTGTATCACACTACGTACTGCTAGCTGCTGCAAACTAAAGTGACAACCTTGAGTTTATATGAGATCACCCAAATTAAACCTCAAATGGTGATAATTAATAAAGAACTAGACCACAAATACAGCCTGCTTCCTTCAATCTTCTTGCAATGCCCTATGCATGCATAACTAGTGAGATGCATGGTTCTTGTTAGGCAACGTGCCCGGCCCTATCTTTCATTGCTGAGTCTTAATTATTCCCTCCATCCCAAAATATAAGTAGTTTTAGTTTTGTCTAACTTCTCTAACTTTAACCAATCTTATACGAAAAAAATACACCAATATTAAAAACTCGTATACTCCGACACCAGCTGGTTGCTCAAATGTAGAGCCTGGAGAAAATGCATCTCTTGGTTTGAAGAGTTCACTCTGAATATCCTTCTCGATCTTTTTTACTACCGTGAAAAAAAATATTCAGGATTTCAGGATAAAACTATACTTGAATATGTTAACTATATATATAGATAAGATATAAGAGGAACACTCATAGTCATAGATGTCACTCTGGGGCAGGTATACACTATCTAGAAGCAATATACTAATATAGTCGTTTTTTTCCTAACAGTGTATATATACAGAGTTCAGTCTCTTTCTGGAGAAACTAATCAGATCAACTTTCTTAACGATAATAATCACATTATAATATGCAGAGAAAATACTAGCCTCACAGATAAAAGCAAATTAAACAGAAGACCTTTGATCGATTTCGACGTCAAGTATCGCAGATTCAACTCATGTGTTATGTCAGCTAAGATACTAAAATTGGCAACTTGACATATATACAGGGTCAGGATTACCAACTGAAGAAAGCCACAAGCTTTATATATATTTATCTTACTCACATTAAATAATTACATCGATCAAAGGCATTTGACCAAAGGGTTTTTATCCATAATAACATGAAACCCAAGGTAGTAAATCAGCTAGCTTTGGTGGCAATTAGTCCTCCAAATTATCCACCAAGCAGCTCAAAGACACCCCAAAACCTTCATGCACATCATCCATGCATGCATTAGGCACCTTCATTCTACTACTGCTACAAAATGTGGATTTCTCCCCTCCACGCAGAAGCAAATGAAGAAGAAGATTCCAGCAAAGAAAAGAAAAGAAAAAAGAGGCCGGTGCACCAGTAGTACGTGGCAGGGAGAAGAATCATGGAGCTTGGTGGTATCTAGTAGCCAAGGCAGTCGACGGCCATGGTGGCAGTGTCGAGGAACTGATGGAACGTGATCCCGGAGGCGGCGGCGGCATTAATGTGGCCGCACTCCACCTCGGCGTCGAAGCCGTCGTCGTCGCACGGCGGGTGGTTGAGGTCGAGCCACAGCCCGCCGTGCTTGACGCCACCGTCCGGCTTCTTGTCGACGACGATCCTCGTCGTCGTCGCCGGCGGCACCACCGGCATGATGGGCATGCCGCCCGTCATGGCGCGGTGGCGCCTCATGTGGCCGCCGAGGGCCTGGCCGATGGTGAACTCGAGGCCGCAGATGGAGCAGCCGTGCAACTTGGGCTTGGCGAGCGAGGGGTCGCCGTCCCCGTCTAGCCGTGGCTTCTTGTGGCTGGCACGGTGGCCCCCCAGCGCCTGGAAAGACGGGAACACGCGGTTGCACGTCTTGCACACGAACACCCGCTCCGGCGCCTCCCGCTCGCCGTCGCGCCCACCGGCGACGACGACCGGCAGTGGCAACGCCTGGTCCTGGGCGTGCGAGTGCGACATGAGCATCAGCACGCGCGCCATCTCGCTCTCCTGCACTGCAAACCTCTTCATCTAAAAAAATGCTTGCACTTGTCGATCAGCTCGTTCTTGCCGGTGAATCAGCTGAGCTACTCGATCTCGATTCGAAGCTAGCAAGAAATATATATATCTGAATGAAGAAGAAGCAGATCACAGAGCAGGTGTATTTATAGGATGAGGATTGCAAATGCCAAGCATAAACTAATAGACCAACCACCAATGGGTGTCAGTTACTCAGTTCTATAGCTATTAGCTAGGCTGAAAGAAAGGATTAAAATAAACAAATCACAAGTTGGCTTTCGAAGGAGACGAAGAAACAGTTGGCTTTTGCTTAGTTTTATATGCCGATTCTCAGCTTTGACAGAAGATGAGCTGCTGCAGCTGCAGTAGCGACGATGATTGGGCACAGAGGCAAGTGTGTAGACGGCGTCGATTCTCGCCGAGTCGACGCCGTGCTTTGCAAGCTTTGATGCAGCGGCAGCATGGCTGATGAATACGTAATGTTTGTGTATATAGTAATTGCAGATTTATTTACAGGGGTAAACCAAAACAGCTTGGCGCTTGTGCTTAAAGCCTTAAACTGTTCATATAAAAAAAACAAGAAGATAATGCATGTGTGTGTGGGTAAATATAATTCAGTTGGAGGGACGGAACGGAATCTTTCGGCTGAGGGATCAGAGCAGGACTGTTACTGACTCAGCTGCTGACTTTTGCAGTTCAGTTCATGAGGGCTTGTAGATTCCGTCCGGTCAATGGCTTCGTCTCTGGAACCTGTCCTGTTCTTGTACAAACTAATCCTCTGAAATCTTTTGGACAAGATACTCTGATCGAAGGATCTCTCTTTCTATGTTCTATAACCAATAGCTTTCATATTTAGGGGGTGTTTGGTTCGAGCTACTAAACTTTAGTAACTACTAAACGGTTTAGTCACTTTTAGTAACTCCAGAGTTACTAGAGATGACTAAAGCTCTTTTAGTAGCTTTTAGTCATAGTGTTTGGTTAAAAAGTTACTAAAGTGACTAAAAGCTACTAAATTTAGTAGCTACTAGGCGAACCAAACAAGCCCTTAGTCTAAATCACCATTCAAAAATGCTAGAAATCAATCTAGTACAAGAGAAGTTGGTTCATGCTTTATACCAGATACATACAAGGCAACTAAGTATCAACAAGAAAGTTTCAATTCACATTTCAGACAGTAGAAACAGTGATGAGATGGTTATTTTCTTCTGAAGGTAGTGTTCTTAAGCCAGGGTTGGGACATCCAACACTTCTAGAAGCCTAGACTACGGAGCTGCTGAAACTGAACTTAGAGCCCTTGCTTGATCTCAGTCCAAATCTCAGAAAAGTGGCATGGATCTTTATGCCAACTAGGTTTTTTATCACTTACAATAACCCTGCAGACATCCTCTGTCAGTTCAGGTTTTTTAAGACAACTAGGCCAATAGGCCAAGAGAAAACACAAAAAGATTGCATCGCCATGCTTACAAAGGTACATATGTATCTGTGTATACATATATTTATCGTTTTTTTTTAATTTTAACACTTGTTGTAAACTAATTTTAAATTTAACAATGTTTTTTTTTCAAAACTAACACTTTTGGCCGTGTCTATTGCCATGGCGCGACGAAATGCGTGTGTCACGCCATGCATGGTGGCACGGCGGGTGGCTGACGTGGCGACGACCGGAAATGCTGACAGGTGACGTGGCAGGGCTTGCCGCGCCAACGATCTTGGCGTGGCTCTGCCGCGCCCTGATCGGTGGCGCAGCAGAGCCGAATAAAAGGCCCACCTGCCCGAGCAGCAAGCCCGCCTGCCCGAGCCCGCCCACGCCTAGCTGCCGCGCCCGCCGCCGTGCCAGCGCCAGCCCGCCTGCCCGCAGCCGCCTCCCTCCCTCCCTTCCCTTCCATTCCCCGGCCGCCTCCCTCCCTCCTCGGCATCGTTCAAGGTAATGACGCACTTTTTTTCGTTTGAATGGTGGATAAAAATATTATGAATGTGAGTTAATGTTAGGAGGAAAATTATGTTTGGAAATTATGGGCTATGGTTTGGAGGAAGATATTAGTTTGATTTTGTCAATGTTAAGGTTAATTATTTAGTTAGAAATGTGTTTACCATGTATATTTTTTTGCTATAAGTGTTGGTTATATTATTTTAGTTGCAATGCAAATGATTATATTTTACAATAATTTGCGTTGTTTTGATTGATGTTTAATTTGAACTGTTTTATTAGATGGAAGACATGTTTCGGGAGCAGTTGTGGCGAAAACGGGGTCGTCCTAGAGAATTATACCCCGACGAGTCTAGCAAAGATGCCCCCGTCCCTCTTGACCTCCCTGTCCCTAACTGTGACTGTGGTCGTCCGGCCGACGTGTTTCAATACAGCGGCTCATTGCTTCTACACATATAGTCGTTTTAATGTAAGTAATTGTTTCCGTATGTTTTTTTTTATAATTTGTATTACTAGGTTACTAATATTTTGTTGGAATTTTGTTGTGTAGGCCCATGAGAGGTGCTTTTTCTTTCAGTGGATCGATGGTGCAAGATTGACCCCAGATACCTTCTTTTCGATGATTGGTGGAGAGGGCGACATCCATGAGAGCACTTCGAGCGGTGGGTTTCACCTCTCCCTAACCCCCCTCCAATGACGGCTAAGGAGAAACACTTAGCCGCAGTTAGATGACTTGAGGAACCTCCTCTGTGCGATTACGGAGATCGAGCTGTGATAAACCCTGAGAATACGTTGAAGTTTGTGTGTCCAAACAAGCACGAAGTAAGTGCAAAGTGTATGTGTTGAAATGTTGAGCTATATGTGTTCATGTACTAATGTCAATTTATTTAGGTGTTTTCAATGGCCAAGTGTCATTTCAAGGAATGGTTGTATGATCCTAAGAACCAATGGCCGGAAGAACCTCCAAAGGCAAAGCAAAAGAAGAAAAAAAGGTTAATTTACAAAGCACCTCCAGTCAAGTGCGAATGTGGTGTTAAATCCAACTATGGTTCAGTCCCTTCGGAGCTTAGAATAGGCCATTATTGCGGCCATGTGGTTGACTATGATGAGGTTGGTTATTTTTGTGGTAATCATGAAATCGTATTTGGTTTCTTTTGCTAAGACATATAAGATATAATTTTTCGTTTGAACAGAGCACTAGGAAATGCAGGTGGGAATGCTATGATGGTCAAGCTAAGTTCTTGGATGAACTAAAGGGGGAGCAAGTAATTGCACAAAAGAGGGGATACGGACCTGACTACGTCAACCTATTCGTTAAACATCACAAAGACAAAGATGCATGAGTTTGCTACAAAGACAAAGATGCGTGAGTTTGCTAGACAGCGCTGTATTTGTAACCCGATCGATGTTGGGCTTGACAAATGGGTATTAGAGAGACGGATGATGTTAGAGGAGGAGAGGGCAAGGAAGGAGACAAGGGAGGAGACAAAAGTACAGATGCAGGTCTTGAACGAGTATATTGTTGCATTATGTACCAGTGAGTGCTTAAAAGCATTTTTTTCGTTGTCTGATTTTAAATATAATATAATTGCGTTGTTAATTGATTGCATTTTATACATGAAGGATTGGATGCAGTGAGGAACATGCTACAGAGGTGGCTCATGCAAGGTACGAGAAAAAGAAGTTAGATGAGCACAGAAAGCGAGCTGGTCGCACCGTTGAATTACCGATTGTGTTGTCTGATGAGGAGGACAAGGATGAGGACGACACTACCCGAATTAATGAGCTCATCGCTCTAGCAGAGACAGACTTATAGGCGGAGGAGGAAGAGAACGCGTTCTTGTCTCAGGCTACAAATGAAGCGGAGGCCGCTTACTACAGGTGAAAGGCAGATTAGGGCAATGCAGGTGAGCCTAGCCACAACAATAGGATGTGGTTGAGGATTGGTACTCAGACAACGAGTTGCTTACTCAGTATGTTTCTGACTGAGGGTTTTTTATTGATTCGTCTTATAATTCGATGCTTTATTAATGATCAATGTAGCTATGTACTAGAAATTTCATTGTGATGTCTTATTTTCCATTTGAACTATTGATATATTGTACCCATGTATCATGTACTCGGATTACCCATGGTCGATCTTAAGTGATCCCATCCGTTTGTATCATGCGTTGAGAATTTCTAAAATGAACATAATCGAGTGAAATTATTTTGAATACGATTTGGCATTGGTTCTGCTGCGCCATAGCCTAGGTTCTGCCGCACCATAGCCCATGGCACGGTAGTGACGCGCCATGCCTTACGGCACGGCAGCACCTGGACGCGGACAGAAACCGACCAGCCTTAATTGTAACTGAACGGGAGCTGTTGCCGGTGCTGTAAACAACTACAAGTGCTGCCGCGACCGTGTGTAAGTTGAAACAAATATGAAGCAGATAACTGGATGACAAGTTGCCACATAACATTTTCATCGGTTCATGAGTCCGCAAGTTTTGGACGACAATATTCGTTCGATATAAGTATGACATAACGAACTAAGTCCCAGGAATGTAAGGATCCCTCGAACGCCTCTTCGAAACCTTGTCATTCGGTGGAAGAAGGGGGTCGTCGTACTCCACCTCAAGAAGGGGTTACATCTGGTGCAGTGTGGGAGGGACCATCATGTTACAAATTGATATACAAAGGGTTAGAGTATTCAAATTAACATTATGTAGCATTGCAAAATTTGAACTACTTGTTATGCAATACGAACACAATATGAAAGCACCTGCTGCACTCGTCTTCTATGCCTGCTAGCCTTGTGACCAGATTCTTTACAAACAGAGCAAAGATTCCTGCCACGAGTCTCGTTGAAGTCTCCCCCTCCGTACATGTCTTCGTCATACCCTCTCATAGTGTCCATGTCCCCCTTGAGTCGTTTCTTCTTCCTCCTACCCTTCCCTTCCTTCATTAGATCCAAATACGGCACGTAGTCATAACCATTATAAGGTGGCCACTGTTTTAGGTCAGGGTATGGCTCGAAGCTCATCTCCCAAATACTAACGGTGTTCGAACAGAGATACAAGGGTGACATATATGGTAGATCCTTATAGTTGTATTCGCGAACCCTACAGGCTGTGATCATATGAGAGCAAGGGGCATGCATGATCTGAGGGACGTTGCAACTGCACTCTACCTTTTCAAGATCAACTCGGTAGTTTCGTCCACCATAACATTCGCCGCCCAAGCTTGTGCCACCTTTGCCCCATACACTGAAGATATGGCGGCGGGGTCCATACAGCTCGGCGGTGTGGTGCTTGGCTAATTCCTTGACCTCCTTCAAATGTTTAGCTCTGGCCTTTCCAAAACGTCCCTGCTCAGCTATATTCCTCTAGGCAAGTTCCCACCTCTTGATAAAATATTCATTGCACTTATGAAAGGAGAACTTAACAATTCTAGACACATGCAATGATCGAACTCCGGTGAATACATGGTTGAAGGACTCCGAGGAGTTAGTGGTCATGATGCCATACCTGAAACCCCCCTCGTCATATGCTAACGCCCACTGAGCCTTCTGTTCTATCTGCGCCTCTAACCAGGCCTTTCTCTCTTCATTTACCATCTTATCTAGTTCTCTCTTCGTCTCCTTGAACTGGTGCTTTGTACGTACACAACATAGAGCCTTTACCTTGTCACATACCTTCTGCTTCCGCTGACGCCACCAGAAATTAGCAGCAAAGTGTCTCATGCACCATCTATGCACTAGAGGCGAGAAACCATCTATATGCTCAGCTACAGCATTAAGAAGCCCTAGGTGACAGTCCGAGATCAAACATATAGTCCGAGATGGGCCAAGCACTTGTACACGTAGAAGCCGCATGAACCATGACCACGATTCATTGTTCTCTCCCTCTGCCAAAGCAAAAGCCATGTGTACTATCTGGTCCTCAGGATCAACAGCATTAGCCATCATCAAGGTGCCCCTGTACTTTCCTGTCAGGAAAGTGCCATCAACAAGTACGACTGGCCGACAAAACTGGAATGCATATTCCGTTTGCGCGAACGATCAGAACACACGATAGAGGACATGCCTCAATGAGTCCCAAAAACACATCCCTCCGGTGTCTACAAACCATTTCAAGCCAGGGTTGTAGTAATGCATTGCACATAAGATGCGGGGCACCCTCTTGTACGCTTTCTCCCAACTACCCCATCAAATCGCTAGGGCAATTTGCTTAGCACGCCAAGTCTTTCCGCACTTCACATCGTACTTAACGAATTCAGATATGGACTGTTGTAAAGAAGACACTGAAATGTCATTATTGTCATCAATGAGCCCCAATATACGATGGGCAAGGTAACGTGTAGTGAGCTGCTGATGATTTTCCTCCCCCCTATTTGATAGGCAAGTTGGGGTTCGACAACTTTACTTATCCTCCACCTGCCATCACTCTGTCTCTTTCGTGCATTTAACCTCCACATACAACTATTTTTGCATATCACATGGTACCTCAACTCCTGGTCCGAATGAGTGACGGTGTATGGCCTATGGTGATACACAGTATGGTCCTAAAGAAAGAGCTTCATCTCTGACATTGTATTGAATATCATCCCCTTCCTAAGAGTTTCTTTCTCATGGCCATACAATAATTTTCTACACATCTGGAGACCGGTGTCACAAACTATCATATCGGTCATGCTGACATCCCTATAGTTCGGAACACCCTTGAAAGGTACGTTCATCGACCTTAGTTGTTGAAGCTTAGTCGCTGTGTAAGGTGGTGGTGGAACGTACTGTGAAGCGCCTCCTATTCTACCCCATGAATCATAGGGGGTACCACCCTCAGGCAAACATGTGACTAGTCTACCCTGAGCCGGCATAGTATGAAGTACCTCAGTTGGTACTGGTAATGGCATAGCATGAACCGGTACTAGCATGGCATCAACCGGTGTTGGCATAGCATCTGTACCTCCTTGGCCATCATCAGAATCGTCTGAATCACTGCTAACTACATCACCGATCATGTCCTCCTCCTGCTCCTCCTCTTCCCGTTCGAACTCATTCACATCGAAGTCATTGCTTATACAGCCTAATGCAGTTGAATGAAACTGCTCCTGCGTCAACTGACCATCCAAATCCATGTTATCCTGAGTTGCTCCCCTTCGACCCCTAATTCTTGTTCATTGCCTCCAAAACCATCAATGGACGAGTCGTCCTGAACACCCTGCATCCTGTACCCATTCTCCATCACCACCTCAGTCATGGGCATATTGGAACCTTGGAGCACCTTAGTGTAGTGGGACCAGTGAGCAGGGTCGCGTAAGGGCATGAGGACATAGTGTGCCCTAGTCTTCTCAGTATTAAACATCTCCTTCAGTGTGAAATCACCGTCAAACTTTGCATTCAAACGGACACAAAGATCGCTGAAGCTAGGAGGTTCATTAAACCATTCCAATTCTTCTTCCATATCCTTAAACATACCATCTTCTCTCTTAACACTTCATCCATATAAAACTCTAACACAACAATCCATCTGTAAAAGCATTTTAAGAAACTCCATCGAGTCGTCGAAATCGTCGTACGTAATGTCCATAGTAATATTAATACCTATTCTAACTATAACTATACTAACTAATCTAATATTAACATCTATACAAGGCTAACTACAACAACTAATTAGACTAAATCCAATGTATAACTAGACTCACTAACTGTACGAACTAAACTACCTAACTTTATTATCTATACTAACTTACTATATTATCTATACCAACTAAACTAACTAACTTTACTAACTATACTTTACTAATTATACTAACTTTATTTATTTTACTAACTATACTAACAATGTCGATTCAATCAACAAATACACTAGGGGGTACCTCACGGCAGCAGTGCTCGTCCTCGGCGGCGGTGGCGCGCTAGACTGGGCCGGGAGGCGGAGGCGCGGGCGCTGGCCTCGGCGGGCGCGGCGGCCAGCCACCGTGCGTGGCCGGAGGCGGTGGCTCACCGACGTGCGGGCGCAGCGGGCGGCCGACGGCCGTGGCGTGCCGACATTCGTCTCGCGGCGGCCAGGCGCGGGAGGGCACGGCCAGGCGGGCTTGCTGCTCGGGCAGGTGGGCCTTTTATTCGGCTCTGCCGTGCCACCGATCAGGGCGCGGCAGAGCCACGCCAAGATCGGTGGCGCGGCAAGCCCTGCCACGTCACCGGTCAGTATTTCCGGTCGTCGCCACGTTAGCCACCCGCCGCGCCATCATGTATGGCGCGGCACAGGCATTTCGTCGCGTCATGGCAATAAGCGCGGCCAAAAGTGTTAGTTTAAAAAAAACAGTGTTAGATTTAAAATTAGTTTACAAAAAGTGTTAAAATTAAAAAAAATCTATTTATCCAGCTTGATCTATGACGAGATTGCTAAGCGTCTCATCGCTGCTCCAAATGACGCATTGCATCTGGTCGCTTGATCCCCTTTATTATGAGTTCGGACCTCATAACGCTGCTGCTGCTGGTACTAGACTACTAGTACTAGTGTACTACTACTACGACTGCTGTTGTGTAACAAGTATCAGAAAGAAATACGTCTCTTCCGATTTGCACCTACTTGATACTTCATCGTCTGAATGGCCACATAAACAACCATCTGAGTAGTGGGATCTGAGGCCAAAATCAAACGGAGCAGGTTCGCGATGATGATTGGTTCTTGCATTGGTTGTGTGCCGATGTTGCATTGCTTGATTGGACTGAGCACATCAATTATTGCCTGTTTGATGTAAGCAGAAAGGAACTTGGGTCTAGTTTATATATAGTTCACTTCTGCTTGTTGCAACTTGCAAACGTGAAAACATAAAAAGGTATCATATGGTGGTGCTAAAGCAGATGCATTTGTTGATGTTCAATGCATGGATTAGGAGTTTATGGCGTCTCCAACTGCGCCACACGGTGGCAGTGTTTGATGGGGATGAAATGGAATCTTCCTCCTATTCACATTTCAGAAAGAAGATATTAAACCAACCTTTTTATCAGTTGTATCACACTGCAGGTCAACCAATATAGGAAGTACAGTACTGAAGATCCCATCAGTACAGAAAGGAAAATAAAATTCATCGGGTCAAGTTTTTATCAGTTATGTCAGTAAGGCTGTATTTAGTTCCTAAAAAGTTTCCAAAAAAGTGCTACAGTCGCCATCACATCGAATCTTGCGATACGTGTATGGAGCATTAAATGTAAACGAAAAAAAACTAATTGCACAGTTTGGTTGGAAATCGCGAGACGAACGTTTTGAGCCTAATTAGTCCATGATTGAACATTAATTGCCAAATAAAAACAAAAATGCTACAGTAGCCAAATTCCTAAATTTCACGAACTAAACATAGCCTAAGTAGATATATGACCATGCATAACTTTTTGCCGCATCTCACAGTTCTCATCATGGTAGCAGCACATTCAAGGATAAAAAAAATTTGCGAACGACAGTTGGCAAGATGGTCCCTTGTGCTGCCTGAAGAAACATAACCCCCTCACCAGTTCACAACGATTCTTCTCTCAACTCAATATAAAACTGGAAATTGATGTCTTCATTTCCACAAGTTGTATAATAGATTAAAAAAACCTCGATGCGCACACATTGAGCGTGGCATGATGTTCATCTCAGCAGTGACAGATGCTACATTATTCTTTAGCGGTCGCTGATGATTGGTGCTCAAGAGTTCTACTTGCCCCTGCAACTTCACCTCATTAGCCTAGACCTAATCATGATGAACTTGCAACAGGAGACAGGCCATGGACACTGCATGGATAAAAGTGCCTCTTTTCCCCCTGTCCCTCTCAATTTGAGCTTGCATCTTGAATTGCGCCTGCCGTTCTCCGCATATAAGAGATATATAAGAGACCAAAAGAAGAATTTTGCTTCGTGATTTGCTTCATGATTCCGCAAGCGCCGCATCAGAAACCCAGGATCCATCTGTTTGTCAAACCTATGAGGGAATTATTTACACCGGCTCGGCTCGGCCTTCGGTGCCCAATGATTAAAATTTTCTTGTGTTGACTTGCTTGGTAGTTACTTGTATAGTTATTAAAACCAGAGTTCTTGGCTCTGCAGTATCAAAGAACAAATCTGGTTCCTTACTTCCTAGTGCAAAATAATTCTTTTTCCCACTTCTTGAAACTTGCTGATCATAACTCCTATAAATTAATAAATGGGATTAGAAAAATCAATGCATACTGCATCCATTGAGTCAACGAGTATAATTTCTGACAGAAAAGAAGGCAAAAAAGATAGAAATGACATGTTCTCTTAAAAAACCGACACGTAGTTGTCCTGCGTGTTCGTGAGAAAAACAAAGCAGGTGAAAAGAATGGAAGCTTGAGCTGTTTCTGTTTTCTGCATCTTCCTTCTCTGAATATTTTTTGTGGCAATGCAGTGTGCCGACCACTGTGTGCAGAAGAATCCTTCAACGAGCAGCACTACTTCAGCTAGCTACTGCTGATTCAAAAGGCTGATTGCATATATATAATCTAATATGATACTATGCGTGTTTCGTCATGGTCTTCAAAGTGCAATTTCAGACTGCGAAAGGCCAGAATATTTCTTGGGGATCAAGGGGCAGATTAGCATCCCCTGCTGCTTAAGAGCCAGCATGCTGATTTTTTTCTGAAGAAACGAGGAAGAATCAGGACCTGCGTGCAGTCTCAAATTAGGTACTGACATCTGATTTTCTGAAGATATAAGTTGTAAGAATGGATCAGAAAACAATGACCATGAGAGTCCAGCGTTTTCTTTAGGCCCTGAAGAAGATGCTGGTTTTGATTCAGTTTGTTCGCCATGTTTTGCCACTTCTCTCTTCCTGCGGTGCTTGTGCGGTTACAGGCCTCCCCAAACAGAAAATTAAGTGTGGACTTCAAAATCAAGTGTGAGTTGTATAGTTTATGCTACGAGGTGATGCTGCTCTGATGGTGCTACCCATCAACAGCAAATCTTTATCCATTGAGGGATATCTGTTCACTACTACTCCATGAGATAAGTGGTAGAACATGGCGGGTTTTCTTTGTTTGTGACCTCCCTTAACGTTGTTGAAAAAAGCTAGTCCATGAGAAATGTAATGGAGATGAAGTGATGAACTAACAAAGGACTTTCAGCAGAGACAGCAGTAGGCCATATGGCGGGTTTTCTTTGTTTGTAACCTCCCTTAACGACGACTTACTCTTTCATTTCATGCACAGTGGAACAGTATCTTCATACAATGGCATGGACAAAAGAGAAACAATTGTGGCATGATGAACATTGTGGTGTGATGAACTGCCAATTTGGTGTTCTTTCATGAATTGCCAATTGCTCTCCCACGCATGTCAAAGGAGAGGTGAGCTAAGAAAACCTTCTGCTGCCGCTTTTCAGAGGGAGTCGAGTCGCTGTCAGGTGACAGAACACAAACGAGTTTCTGCGTTCAAGGCTGGAGATCCACTGTCCCTGCCTCTTCTAGCTTCTTCTTCTTCTTGTTGGGGTCCAATGCTTGATATTGCTTGCGTCCCTCTGCACGCACCCAGCTCGTCCCAACCAAATATTGTATGGTTTTGGTCGGCGTCTCCACGTAGGTCTCCACTGTGATGATGCAGACTGCTCTGTTTTTCTGAACGGATCTTTCCGCGGATTGAATTGAAGTAGTATCTACTATGAATCAGACAGGGACAGCACAGGGGTTCGGAGAGAAGGGCCGGGGTTAGCATCTCGTAGTGCTTGCTACTATGGTTATGGTTAGGGCATCTTCAGGAGCCTTTCTATATCTCACTCTCTAAATTATCATTTAGAGAGCTATATGCATAAAAATCGTTTTCTATATTTTTTTCATTCTCCAACAGTTTTTCTATCTTATGCGCACTCTAAGGAGTCATCCTCGTCTTCTATTCTTTGCTAGCGAAAAATCCAGAATAGAAGATGGCTATATTTGGATGACTATTTGGAACTTCTATTTTTTGCTAGGGAAAAATCCGGAATAGAAGACCATTTGGAGAAGCTGCGGTAGTTTTGCATCAAAATCTCTATTCCTAGCATTTAGGAAGGACATGGAGAGTCTCTTGAAGATGCTCTTAGGGCACTAATCACGATACTTATGTCAAGGATCACTGCATTTGTATGTTTGGTGGAGGGGTATTTAATTCAAAATTCAGTGGATTAACCAAAAGTTTTCTTTATTTTAACCACGGTTGGTTGTCATGGTTTTGGGTAATCATTTCTTTCACCCTTAACCATGGCTGGTTGTCATGGTTTTAGGTATCATTTGGATCAATTTCTTCGTGCTTCTTTGCACCTCTCGAGGCACACAAGTAACCTTGATAAATCAAACAAGAAAGAAACTGACGCAGAAATAGCAGAAATAAGTTGCCTGCAGCAGAACTCGGGGAATTAGGGGACCAGCTCTTATAGTCCGCAGTGAAGGAGGCGTAGGACGCTGCCGCCCACAGTCCAGTTCATGAAGCCCATTACACAATTTTTTCAAACAAAAGAGTTGATATAGATGATACTAATGAATCTTTTCCAATGTAATAAATCTTGTGATATCATGCTATCAAAATTTGACAGGGAATGAGAAATCCTTGTCTAGTATGCCTACATTTCCTGCTACAGAACTTCATTTTTCCTCCAGAGATAACTTCACTGCTCATATCAAGGAACATACCATATAATACAATCAAACTAAGTCTTGGAGAATGGAAGAAAAAAAGAGATGCTACAATCATCTGGTTTGCTCAGGCCCTCCATCAAGAGATGACTGGTGACGCCAACTGTCATTAGACCTTAGCAGCTGGCTTGTTTGGGCACTCTGATGAGAGGTGGCCAGAGATGCCACACTCATAACATGTCCGTCTCTTCTTTTTCTTTGCAGGTGCAGATTTTGTGTCTTCACTGGCCTTCTTTTCATCAGCAATGACTGATAGTACAGTATTTGAATGATTGTCAGGCTTCTCCATATTGCAGACAGGCTCAGCAGCCTTTTTGTTGGGGCAAGCCGAGGAGAGATGACCAGAGATGCCACACAAATAGCATTTTCGCCTCTTCTTTGAAGCTGCTGGATTTGATTCATCGCCAACTTTTGTTTCCTCAGACATGATGGTAGTTGCAGGTTTTGCATCATCAACAGGCTCTCTGTTGTTCGGAACAGAGTCTGATGCCCTTTTGTTTGGGCAAGCCGATGAGAGATGGCCCGGAGTTCCACATTCATAACATGTCCGCCTCTTCTTCGATGACGCCGTGGCTGAGTCAACATTAGTCTTCTTCTCATCAGAAATAAATTCAGAATCCTTCTTATTTGGGCAAGAAGAAGAGAGGTGCCCAGGGATGCCACATTCATAACATGTTCGCCTCTTCTTTGAGGCTGCTATGACTGAGTTAGCATTAGCCTCCTTTTCATCAGAAATTACATCAGAATCCTTATTTGGGCAAGCAGAAGACACATGCCCAGAGGCGCCACATTCATAGCACTTCCTTACTTCAGAATCCTTCTTATTTGGGCAAGCGGAAGACACATGCCCAGGGGCGCCACATTCATAGCACTTCCTTGCTTCAGAATCCTTCTTATTTGGGCAAGAAGAAGAGAAGTGCCCAGGAGTTCCACATTCATAGCATGTCCGAATTTTACTTTTCAATTGATCTGAGTTCCCATTATCATTGACTTTTTGGTTATCCTTTTTCGGAACAGCACATCTGATTCTGACTGGGCGCCCCTTGAGCACCTTCTGGTCGAGCTTCAAAGCAACAGCAAGAGACGTGCCATCAGAAAAATCAACATGCGCGTAACCTTTGAACTCACCTGTCTCCTTGTCTGTTCCAAACCGGATGGACGAAATTTTGCACTCAGAAAAGAACTTTTTTAGATCATCATCTGTTATATCCCATGGCAGATTTCCAACATATATCCTATTATATCCCTCTATCAACTTTGGTGCAAAATCTTCCTTCTCACGGTTAAGTTTGTAAGGCTGGATTTTCAGATAAAATCCTCCCCTGAAATGGTTATCAAGAATGTCACTACCCATGATTAAAACAATGAGGGATTACACACAGAAGGCTGTATGCTTACATATCTGCACCATCCATAGCTAATGCCCTCTGTGCGGCAGCATCAGTCTGAAAAAAGAACAGTTAGTCAGATACCTCAGAATACAATTTCCAAAAAATAAAAAAGTGAAACACATTGTTATAGCAAGCTGTATGAAAAGAATTGCAGAGGCAGTCAATGCAGATATTCCAGTTGATTTCTATGATTCTGTGGAATTAACACGGAAGTTAAGATCATACAGTTGGAACCTGATGCATCTAAAGTATCTGCTGAACATACAGTTTCTAATTCCAGGTCAGTTAACAAGTCAAACTGACATTTGGATATAATTAAGGAATAAGAACTTTGAACATTATACAGACCAAACTTTGCATACGGGATAAGAATTTGATGTGCCAAACAAACAGGAATGCTAAACTAAAAGAAGCAAAACTGGCTCAGAAACTGACCTTAAAAGTGAGAATTGCAATACCCCTGAATTTCCCGCTCTCGGGAAAAGTCATGCAGTCAATCACTGTGATACTGCCACATCCTTCAAAGAAACTTCTTATGTCATCCTCAGATGAATAGAATGGGATGCCACCAACATATACCTTCTTTATACTTTGCTCCCTGAAATATAGACGCGACACATTACACAACATTCAAGAGAGGAAGCATCCTACTATGAGCGAAAGCAAGTTTACAGTCAAATAAGTTGGTGACTTAACTCTTTATGTGTTATATTATCGCAGCCAGAAATGGGTACGCTCTTTTTATCATATTATCACACTACTTTAGTAATATAATAGCAAAAACAGCACAGACCCAAGTACAAGTTAAACCCCTGGATTTGTCCATGACCTACACAGTAAGCAAACTCATTGTACTAGCATGCTCTACAAGAGTGTCTGATCTTATTGGTTCTCACAAAGACAGCATCTTAACAATGTTTCTCCTATTTCCATGCCCAGCCATGTTAATCAAACAAGAATGGGGCTTGGGACATATTCGGATATGAAGTTCTTTTTGAGTTTTGGGAAAATGCTAGGTTTAACAAAATAACTTGGTTTTCGGTACTAAGAGGTGTTTGGTACTAAGAGGTGTTTGAATGTAACAAATGATGAAGATTGAAAACCACAGTATTGCTACAATAGTCTCTTGTAAGTTTTTGAAAGTTCATCTACGACCTCTTTTATAAACGCAGATATTATATGGCCACAGTTTCTAAAACTATAATTTCTTGATATCATGTTTGTAGAAACTAAGATATCCAAACAGGTCCTGGACTCCTGGTTGTTTTCAAGAGCACAAAAGCACCAATCTATCAGGCCCTAACTCACCTATGCTCAGCGACTATAGGATTGTCGGACCCGACAACAGTTTTGGCCATTTCCACTTTGTGATTCTGCTGCCTGAAACAAAGATGTAAAGCATTACACAACTAGTTCCGACAAAGATCACACCGTACAAGCTTCGACTGCAGAATTGCTCCATCACCTACATTATTTCCAAGTACAAGAGCATCACTATATTGTACCCTGGCTTACCTATTATCTGCAACAATGTGATTGTTGGACCCAACAGCAGGTTTGGTCACTTCCACCTTGTTTATATTTTGCTCGCTGAAACAAGAGCATACAAGGCCAACAAAACGTTATACAACTACTAAAAGTAGCTTCAGCACACTAAAATATTTCAAAAGATGTTAACAACATCAAGCAACCTAATACAACTATAAGCTGACAGAAAAAATAGTGAATTCTTTTCTTTTAACAACAGTAACAATAATAATGTAATGGCACACAATTAGATCACAGTACAGTAAGATGGCTGACCCAAAGCCGAGTATTAACCCCTGTATTTGTTGATTTTATATCTTATACTGAGCTCACACTATGCGAGCATGCTATTGCTATGAAGATTTCACGAATTCAGTAATCCTTCTGGGCAAAAGAATCAACTTTCCAAGCCCAAACTCACCTATCCTCTGCCTCGACAGGCTGGTCAGACTCAGACCCAGCAGCAGAATCGGCCTCTTCCTTGCCCTCCATTTCCGCCCCCGTCTCCCCATCCACCTGCTGCGTCTCCGGCTCAGCGGCCGCCGCCGCCGCGGCCTCGGCCTCCATCAACCTCCTGATCCTCCTTTTCTCCTTCTTCTCCTTCCTCCTCTTCTCCCTCCTCCGCTCCATCTCCTCCCTAATCTCCTCCTCCGTCTGCCGCACCATCTCGGGAAGCGACTTCTTCTTGGGCTTCCGCTCCCTCTTGGGGCGCGGCCGCTTGGAGGATAAGAGCCGCTCCTTCACGGCCTCCACCTCCTCGCCATGCGCCTCCGCGGCGGCTTCGCCGGCTGGGAGGAGCGCGTGGAGCTTCTGCTTCAGCTTCTTGCGCGCGAGCACCATGGCTGCTGCTTCGAGTTCGGCGGCGGCTGCGAGGTTTTCGTGGGAGAAGAAAAGGAGAGGGAGGAAGAGGTTTTAGTGGGCCCGTTGGGCTTATAAAGACCAAACTTGGCCTGATCTCTCACTCGTCCACTTATGTGCCACTAAAGCCCAGTACATGAGCTTCAATGTGGCCCAGGCTAAAAAGGCCCATTAGGTGGCCACTCGACTACCCAAAGCCGCAGCGTGAACCCTAACTGATCCAGAGCGATCGAAGCTGACGACGATGGCCGGGAAGGCAGCGGCCGCGACGGCGGCGAGGTGGGCAGAGGGGTACCCGTGGAGGGAGAAGCTGGCCAAGTACAAGGGGGAGCTCGGGAAGGGGGTGTGGGGGTACTGGGAGCTCGGCGCGTGGAAGCCGCTCGGCATCAGCGCCCGCAAGCGCGCCCGCGTCCGCAAGGAGGTGCTCCTCGCCGGCGAGGACTGGACCTATGACCCGCCCCGCGGGGAGATGCGCACCAAGCGCAAGGGCCACAAGTGCGACCGCATCTCCGCCGAGAAGTAAGCGCGCGCATCCCCTGCATCCCTCCCCTCCATCTGTGTGTTCGGTTTGCTCACTGGGTCAGTTGATTGATGTTACGTTTCTGTTTCCGTTTCTCAGGCGAGCAAATACTGTTGAGCTGATGAAAAAGATGCCCCAGATGCTGCTCGACTACAAGGTTTGCCTCTGCAGTTTATCTTCTAATACGTGTTGTGCGTTTACATTGCAATCCAGTGTGCGCATACATCCTGCACTAGTGCACTGATGTTAGCGACTCTTGCTTAAAATCATGCCAATTTGAAGCCATTATGGTTTAGATGTATCTTTTAGCTGGTAGTTTTCGATTGCTCAGAATCTAGCAAACTTCCTGATGTTTAGCTGGGTTGAAGACTACTTAGCCTAACATAATAGCCTCTCACATTAAGTTTCTGTTGTGCTGAACTGCTGAACAATACTTACCCTATAGGTTTGCGTCTGCCTCATCTTAGTTTATCTTCTGCTACCTGTTGCACATTTACATTGCAATCCAGTGTGCACATACATCCTGCACTGATGTTAGCGATCCTTGTGTGAAAGTGAAACCATGCCAATTTGAAGCCGGGATGGTTTAGATGTATTGTTTAGCTGGTACTTTTGGATTGCTCCGAATCTAGCAAACTTCCTGATACTTAACATGAGTTTTTTGTTGAAGACTACTTATCCTAACATCAGTTGTTTTAGGCTTTTAGCTTCGTAGCAGCTAGCCAGAAGGCTATCTTGGTATTTCCCCTGGAAAATTCCTTCAGCTGCTATATTTTGGCTGGAATGCTAGCTTATGCAGGATTGCAGGTAGAGGTGTAGTTGGGCTTGGGCAACAATTAGATTTGGGATTGTCGTCACGGCGTTAGCATTAGCATAATTTGGTTGTCCCGTATTGTACACCAAATATATTTGGGACCTAGACTGGACCAAATATATTTTGGGATCTAGATTTAAGTCTAATCTTTATTTTAAAGAGAAGCTTGTGTTTGTGGGCTGGTTCAGTGATACCATAATTTAACAACAGATAAGCATTTGCGTTTGAAAATAATTGGATCCTATGTATAATGATATTCTGCATCAAGCTACTGGTTTCAATCGGATCAGCAGCTAACGTATCATTATGAAATCAGTGAAACCAAAGTCTTACTGCTGCACCTGTAATTGAGCCCTATCAGTCTTTAGAATCCTAACACCTACAGCCGGTCGTCAACCAATTAAATTTAGCTTGTCTCATGCCATCAAGGGTAAATCAACTTTCTAGTTCAAAGCACTCAAACGAATGTTCTTTGTGAGTCAAAACAAAAGGCTGAGATGAAACATTGGAGTATTTTCTAAAAAAGTTAAGATCCCAATTCGAACATACCATCTGCCAATGGTCCGCTAGGTATATGTTTAAATTTAATGCAAGATTTCCATAAAGTCTACAATCCAGCTTATAAAATAAACATAAATAAAATACCTAAAGCAGTAAAGCAGACCCATAGATTCTGTTGGTGCACTGATATAAGGGTCGGCAATTCTACTGCACTGATGGCAAGATTTCCTGATGGTTGCTCGCCATTATCTACTTTGCTAGTCTAGTAATAATATTCACATAATTTTGGAAAATATTTTCTAAAACTGTGGTACTAGTTTCGTCTAGCGGCCACTCAAATAGTTAAATATCTGTTGTCGGTGATCCAGCTTTTTATCCTGCATTGACCTTGGTGCACAAAGATGCTATGTTTGTGTTTTTAGACCAAATGTAATGATAGCTATGATAGTGACCGAACGAAGGCATCCCTTGAAAAAGATCTGACTGGCTCATCTGTCTGTTTGGCTTGAAACTTTTTTCCACCAGAAACGTAGGTGGGAGAAAAAGATGAAAGAGGAGGAGAGCGGCAAGAGTTGATATCAAACAGCTCATCCATGGTGCTGCTCTTCCTAAATAAGGTTCAAACTTTATTCAGGAGGTTTACAAGATGGCTAGATTCTGACGCATCATTTCTTTGGTGGATTCCTTCTCTCCTGTGATGCAACTTTGGATGCGCAATCCTGATTGTAATACTTTCCAACACTTGTGCCACTGGATCATGATTTTAGTGAGCCCCAACTTCTGCAGAACTAGTATTTTGTTGAGACAAATCAGCTATAAGCATACCTTTGTGTGCAATAAATTTGTTCATAATGTAAGATCATTGCTGTTAGTCTTTTTTGAGTTTGTGTTTGCATTTGTTTACCCTTACCGGCAGAAGAATGGTTGTTCGATAAGCTTGTCCTTGTGTATGATCATTTGCTTTAGCTACTTTCGGCTGCCGCCGCAGCTTCAAAACTGCAAACTGCTGTAGCACAGCCAGCTGTATTTTTTATTTACCGACCGAAGAATGGAAGATCCTTTTCTGAAGATAAGATTGAAAGTATGTGGAGAATGGTTAGTACCGCCCCCAGTTGTTGCCGGAAATCTGAAAACTTTCCTGCACAAATTTTGCTCCACTCAGTTAGTGGCAACTTGCTCTATCTTTCCGCTGATATGCTATATGCTATATGCTAATGCTTGTGCTGCTTGAAAGCACAACACGTTTTTGGCAGGATGTGGCACAGGCCTCTCTGCGGGTCGGCCTGGCTTTCCAGGGACCAGAAGGACGGCCGTCTCACTGCTACGGAGTACCTCAGCTCCTCCACTCGCCAAAAGCTCACGCATGGATCTCGTGACTTCTCTAGAATTTCAATCTTTGAAAAGTTGCTCTTTTTTCCATGCTGAATCTGAGATGAATCGTGCTGCTATTGCTTGAAATTCACGTGGAATTGCTTGACCAATTGTTGTTTCAGGTGAAATTCGTACTGTCCTTTTATGATAAGTGTGAGACAAGTTCTTTCTGGGACAACCTCTGCTTGTCCACCATTTACCATGTTCTTTTCTGGGATACCGCGTGCCTGACCACCATTTACCAAGCATTGCAAATCTTGCAAGAAAAGCGACAGAGGATTCGCACTCGGGCGAAAACCAATCCGAGGCTTGCCGCTGGAATGACGAATAACGCGGATTGAATGACAATGTACGGGATAAGGAGGAGGATGAGAAGAAGATATGGATTTTGATAAAAAGAGAAGGCAGGATAAAGGGGCTGGAGGTAGATGACTATACTCCAAGTGGGGTTATCCTCCTCCAATCCAACATGGTGCTGTCCACGTCACCTTTCCATGCTTTCATGTCGGCAGAAATTCTATCTCCAGATGCTTGCTGGTTTAGCTTCCTCTCTAAGTAAAACCCTCCTTCCTGTTCTCTTCACAGCAGTGCTAATCAGATGATTGTTGTGCTAATCCCAGGCTCTCAGCTGACTAAACATGAACTTTTCATGCTCTTGTTCAGATTTACTGGCTTCATCATTTGTTTACTAGTGATGCATGGTGGTGCAGCAATGTCCAGTAACAGCAAGCTTACTAGTGGAATTGTAAAATTGACGTTCACTAACTGCTGGTGCTGGGCAAGATGGACTGGACTAGTTGAATTTGCTGCTCTCTTTCTTTGTAAATAAATAAATATATAAATATAGGAGTACATATCATGGTGACGTGCACTGTTGTGCAATCTGAGCCGTAGGTTGCACGACGTTTTGGTGCACTGCCACATCACCTATCTTATCGCTTATCAACTTACCTTTCTTTACTGGAGGAATGATGGGAAAGGCACAACACGAACAGTGACACACACTAACACATGACCCCACCCCCCCCCCCCCCCACCAATAGCTGACAAACGAAACATTTTAGCCCAACCTACAGCCCTTTGCCCCCCCCCCCAAAGCTGAGGCTTTTTCTCTAACAAGAGCTGTTTAGCGCATCACCTAGAGCTTTTGTCTTATAATCCGTATTTTTTAGCTCGTTTTTTTTTGTCGGAATAGTATTTTTCTTTCGCAACAAATCAGCGGAACAGTGTTTTCGGTTTTTTTTCCAGCGAAACGAACGTGACCCTGATCTTTAAAAGAGTTAGGGAGTCAGTGTTGGATCCCAGCTACTAAATTTTAGGAGATGTGTCGGGAGGATGTTTGCAGTGGGGTGTTCGGATACTAATATAAAAAGCAAATTACATATCTCCATGGTACCAGTACTCCCACGAGACGAATTTTTAAGCCTAATGTAATCCCGTTCATTAGCATACTGTTACTGTCGCAACATTGTCAAATCATGGACTAATTAGGCTCAAAAGATTTGTCTCATAAATTAGTCGCAAACTATGTAATTAGTTTCGTAATTAGTCTATATTTAAAACTCTATGCATGTGTCCAAACATCCGATGGGACATCGATTAAAATTTAGGAGGGGCAACCAAACACCCCCTTAGGCTATCTCCAACAATAACACCCAAAATACAAGACCCATTCGTCCTTTGGGTAGCGCTACAGGCAAAAAGTTCAATACATATTCGACATCTTCTCCAAACAAGATCCAAAAGAGAATCATTTCTGCAAATGGATTTCCATGAGAGAGGATACTTATATTTGGGTTGTATCTCTCAGGCAACCCAAAATAGGTCTCTCGTATAGATAGTCTGTTGGAGGCTAATTTTAGATCTCTCGCTACCTATTTTGGGTTTGGATGTCCTTATTGGAGGCGGTCTTAGTGCAGCTCAGCATTACTACTATATGTCAGAGATGGACATAGTTAATGAATCACCCCTGACGGACATCATTTGTTTTTCTTTGGGTCATCACGTAATACCCTCTTTATTTTGAGCACTCTATGGAACAGATAAAGATCCATAGAAATTCATTGGAAAAGTTGTAGATTTTCACCCCTTTTTTTCAGAATTCATACAGCAGTTGAACAAGTTCTATGTATATGAAACTTACTACTTGTTCTAGCAAACAGAAGATAAAACCATTGGATTTCCTGCATGCGTTTGAGAAAGCCAGGTGTAGCGAATTTGTAAATATGATAGTGGACTCTGCCTTTTTGTTTGATATAATTTGGTGGATACCACTAGTAGCAATGTTTACTGGTGGTGGACCACTTCCACAAATAGCAGGTATGACCTCATACTGCACATCTCTCGTAAAAAAACTCACCCCTGACGGACCAATTCAACCTAAATTCCATTTTTTTGAACGTATCAACCTAAATTCCATTTTATTTGGTTTTTGCAAGATTTTTCAGAAGAATCGTATAAGCATCATCCTTAATACACTGACCATTAGTTTCATTGCGCACGAGATAAATCAATTTCTCTGGTGATTATGACCTCAGAAATTACCGCTTTCACAGAGTTGTGTGCTAAATATGATGACTTGAGAAACAGGAGATCACAATAAGTAGTGAGTGGAATAATCCGTTTCTTTTGCTCTTGATTATCTTGTCAATCCGGCCATCTTGGATATGACGCAAGCATTTATGCAAATGCAGCTTGCATTACTTTTGCTTGTCATTTGAGAACATATTCCCTCATTATTTTTCTTTAGGAAGATAGCAAAGGATATGCTTAAGAACTGCAACATGGCGCTTAATATAAGCCTAGAAAGAACCGTATCGGCTAGAAGGCCAGAAGAGTATCAGATCAACAATTATGACACCATGTGGTCAAACAAGCTAAAGTAGAAGATATTTTTTCACTTCAGCTAAAACCTATACTCAACAGTTAAGCGATACATATTATGTCGTTAAACATCCTATATGTTGTGTAGAGACAATCTAACACCATGATATACATAGAAATTACTTTGATCCACTATTGAAATTTTTAGTCGCTAATCCATGAGGAACTGATTGTACGTTCTATGTAGAAAGTTCATGGCCTCCAAACTCAGGGTTAAATCCAAAACTTGCTTGCAGTTATCTGGTTATGCTTCTTGTAGTAGGACTTGACCATCTAAATTTAAGTCCTAGATCTAGTGGCATATGCTCGTATTTTTCTAAATTTCTTTAAGGAAAAAACAACGATATTCATTCAATAGTGCGCGATAACTCAGCCTCTTGAAGGTTCAGAGAGAGTGTACACGTGTGCAAGGTAAAAATGTACATGCATATAGGCATGCCCCTCTAGATTGTGTTTCAAAAAGATAAGACAAAGAAATCCATTCCAATTTTGGCCACTCGAAAACTAGATATCTTTTGACCGTTAAACTATGGAAACTGAACAAATCCGGTCCTCTAGTTGGTTTCAAAGGTGAATTTGCTTATATATATATATCTTTGTCTTATCTTTTTGAAACACAATATATATATACATATATATATATATATATATATATATATATATATATATATATATATATATATATATATATTCCAAAAACAATAAAACCTAGATTAATCTCTAAAATTTCACAGTTAATTCTTTGTAAATAAAAAAATATATGATAATCAATAATCTTATTTTCTCAAAATGTAATCTTTTTTCAATGCCCTTTTTAGAGTCATTTGGATCTTTATTTGTTCAGTTGCTAGTCTTTTAATTGCTCATAGCCGTGATTGTTATTTATTTAAATTACCGTTTTATTTGCACTTTACTTTATGTTGATCACAAAATTAGTTGATTGCATGATGCTTGAGCTCTTGCCTTTTTTGAAACCTATTAGCTACTCAAGCAATCAAAATAAAGTAAAACACTAGTTATGCAATGTCTAAATAGGATTTGTATGTGGTGGATCATGGCATTCACGAGGTTGGTATCATCTATGAGATCTCCATGCACTCGAGTCTATTGGCCTTTTAGTCAAGCTCAAGATCTAATATAGCAACAAAACAATATAATTTAAATAAATAACAAGCACAACATTGAGCAAGAAAACACGAGAGAAATTGAAGGAACAAATAAGGTTCAAATAATTATAAATAGAGCATCAATTAATAGTTTTTTAAAAAAAAAGTGGGTACATGTTTCGTATTTATCTAGTTTAAATAAGGATTTTAAAAGATAAACCAATTTTTATTATTTGTAGAAGGCATATATAGAAGCAAAAATCACCTTTAAAATTGTCTTAATGTCTTAGTTTGTCCGATTTCAATAGTTCGATGATCAAAGACTAGCACTACCGGAATCTAGAGATTTCGTGAGAGTGTAAAACACGTCACGAAATATGGTTTTACTCTCATGAAAATAATGCGTGAGGGTACACCGTCACGCATCAACTCTCATGATAATGGACACACGAAAAACCCATTTCATGAGAGTTCACCGCCACGCATTATTTTCATGAGAGTTCACTGTGACGGCCACCCTCATGAAAATAACGTTGCCACCAGGTTTGCATCGGTATTTTCATGGCGGTTTTTTGTGGTATTTCGTGAGAGGTTACCGTCATGAAATTATTTCGTGAGAGTTTGGTATTTCGTGAGAGTCACAATCATGAAATGGATTTCATGAGAGTCACCGTCATGAAATTATTTCATGAGAGTCACAATCATGAAATTATTTCGTGAGAGTTTAAAAAATTCACAGGAAATATAGTATTTCATCATAGCACACCACCACGAAAAATATGTTCAGACCATCACAAAAGTATGTTTTTCTGAGAGTCGAAACCTCCATGAAAATTACACAACAGGAGCACCTCAAACCAAATTTCAAATGCACACATGATCCAAATGCCAATCCAACACACATACAATAAAATCCAATACATGCATATATATTATGCAACTGATTCCAATTGCAATACATTCTAACTCCATCCAAGTGTCCAACCATTACACTAAAAGACTTACTAGCTCATAGTCCTAGACATCCAACCTGATAAGTTCCAGCACATAGTCCTAACCATCCAATATAACAAGTTAGGATAATGTCATGTGTACCAAAATACACCTACACTAAGTCACAAGTGCTAGCTGGGCATCAACTGAAGTTGTGAACAATGCCTTGGATAAACAACTAGTGCACATAAACCTACATGTAATTTCCAGTTCAGGATGGCAGCTGCAAATTCAGTCTCGGCAATTTTCCCAAGGCCTTCAACCTGCAACAGTTGCTGAGGATTAACAAATCAAGGCATGAGAATGATCACATAAATACATTTGTATGACTTGTAATATGAAATGGACATATATGTGTATACATGGGCAAGCCTTTGTCATACCGGGCTGTATGGTTTCTTCCTATCAGTCCATACATTTCTATTGAACAATGGATGGCTCTAGATTCAGATTACATTTTGATTCAAGAATATTAAACTTGCAATACTTGTAGTTAAGCAACAACTTGCTGATTTTGGAAATAAAGAACTAAATTTTTTTGTGCAATGTGCACATGTTTTTTTTGGGAACTACATTCTTCTATTCGAATCATGTACAGAAGACTGTAGTTAGGTTCATAGTTTCAGGTTCAGCAGCAAGTATAGAAGTAGGGAAAATATTCACAGGAACACCATGGCAATCTGTTAGAGCTATTGCCTACAAAGTCAAACTACTTCAGCTAGAAAAAAAAACAGAACTTTTTCTTTGCAGGCTGGGCATATAAGATGGAAGAAATACTAAACTTGTATAGATAAGGAACAGTTATTGTACGGGCTATGAGATTAATTTTTTGGAACATATCCATGTGTAGTAGCAGTTTAGTAAAGAAAGGAACTCTTGATGCCACTGTAAATCATAGAAGGACCAGCTCAAAAGGATGCATTTTCCTAAACCCACAGTTTCAGACTGTTGATCGTTGCCACCACATTCTATTAATTAAAAGCAGAAAACACAGAAGTTAGGTTATAAAAATAATGAAAGGATGATTACCTTTATATCTTTTATCTTTTTTCCAGGATAGTGTTCTTCAGGTTTCCGTTGTCTTGTAGCTTCTTTTCTCTATAAGCAAATCGAATTATCATTACCAATGAAATTGAAAAGGAAAGCGTCATATGATGAACAAACTCCCTCAGAAAATATAACTAATCATTATTAACAACAAGAATGAAAAATAAAACACTACTATTACGCATTCCAGTTGAAAGCATCAAGTAGGATACAACTAATTATTACTCAAGGTAAAATGGTGGACCAACAGACCAACATTTCGCTTGCCATCTACAACAAACTAAAAATATCTCCTACTTTCTTGACACTAAAAATATTTCATACCAGAGTGGATGTAGCCGCCGGAGGAGGAGGAGCTCCCTGGCTGCCGAGGTCACCACACCCGGCATCGATTCGGTCTCTAGGCCCCATGCCGCCACCAGACTTCGTTACAACATATGTGTTCAAAGCGCTAGCCTTCTCGGAGCCAAACTTATATGAAAAGACATCCATAGTTAAATAGCCATTACATATTACGACACTACACCTGATTTCTCCTTTGAGAGAATTCCTTATTTGACATCAGACAAATGACTCGTTCCTTTTTTGGCCCTCAAAAAATTTTTGTTCCCTATTTGACACCGAGTTCAACTTTCATTCCTTATACGACACTCCATTAGATTTTCCATCCGGGAACCGTTAACTGCCCTGTGAAAAGACGATTTTGCCCATATGGTGTTGGAGATGACAGTTAAAAAAAAAACTTTAGGTTTTCTAACTGTCATCTCCAACACCATATGGGCAAAATCGTCTTTTCACAGGGCAGTTAACGGTTCCTGGATGGAAAATCTAACGGAGTGTCGTATAAGGAATGAAAGTTGAACTCGATGTCAAATAGGGAACGGAAATTTTTTGAGGGCCAAAAAAGGAACGGGTCATTTGTCTGATGTCAAATAAGGAATTCTCCCTTCTCCTTTCTTAAGGTGATAACATGCATAGTTAATAGAATAGCAAATCAGCAAGCTACAAAGAATACCACTTTTGTATCACTAAGCTATTGCTTGAGCAGTATTTGGCAAAACAAAAGACATGATAAACCATGACCAAGATATAAGAAAGATATCTAAGTTTGACAGCATTAACAAGCATTCAAAATTCTTGCAAAACTGGAGTGTAGCGATCTATTTTTTTCTTCTTCAAAATATGGCGGACATGCATACTCTGCAGTACTAAATCTTTGCACGCCCTACTACTGCAGTAAAAAAATGAAATTTTTACTTTTCCTCTGAAATACTTCAATCCATTACTTGCTTAGGCTATTAGTCATGTCTGTGTTTATACACTTTCAACATTTCATGGAAGATAGCATTGCATCACCTATTGAGCTCCAACAAGTGATGTATGTCCTCACAAATTTTGTTTATATATATTAATACAAGCAAACATAATGAATCCCTGTACTTAACTGTAAAATAAATTCTGCCGCTATGCTTTCCAAGCCAGTTCCTTGAGATTTGTTTTCCTTTTCCTATTGTATTATTTGTAAACATATCCATGCATTAACCCCTAAAGGAAGTTGGCAGGGGTGTGTGAGTACATGTACCTGTGAGATCGAGTTTTGCCGGATGGGTGCAGCTGCGGCCATGGAATGAAGTACCTTGTGCAGGGGAGGAACGGTCGAGCGCCCTCTGCCGCTGCTGACTCCCGGGCTCGCGCTCGTCGCCGCTACAGCTGCCTCCTCCTGACTGCGTCCTCCCTCACCGGATCCGACACGCTCTAAGGTCGAGATGACGGACTAGAGAGGAGTGAGTAGTCCTTTCTAAATTTAATCGCGCCGGCTAACCAAAATAAATGCGAAAATTAAAACAATCGGTTTAGCCAAGACTATACCCCTCTATCTAAGTTCACAAGCACCTTAAAAAATCCTAATTAAGTAACTAAGTTGTCGGACTAGTTAGAGCTCACCTAATCAATTTTAGAGCAAGGTCATACAAACCTATGCACGAGTACTTCACACAACCGGGGGAGCTCCTACACAACTGGTGATGCAAAAGCACAAAGCCACCTAAGCTCACTAGCAATGCTCAATAACAAGGCTACACAAGCCAAATTAGAGAGCTCAAATTACTTAGCTACACAAACTAAGCAATGTAACTAACAAGGTTACTAAAACTAAATTAGCCACGCAAGGGAGCTACTTCTATGCTACATAGACAAGAAGGTAATTAGCAAGCTACACAAGCAAACTAATTACAAGAGCAACTACACAAGCACAATATATGAAATATAAATACAAGCTTGTGTTTCGCGGAATGCAAACCATCGAGAAGATGATGAAGATAATGTTGACACGGTGATTTCCTCCCGAGGTTCACTTGGTTGCCACCAAGCTACGTCCAAGTTGTGTCGATCGCTCACTTGGTGGTTCGGCGGCTAATTGGCATCACCCGCCAAACCCGCACATCGGGCACCGCAAGAACCTACCCTGAAAGTGAGGGTAGCTCAATGACACGCTCAACTAGAGTTGCTCTTCGCGATCCCCGTGGGGTGAGCATAATCCCCATCACAGATCCTCCTCCGGAGCACCGCACAATCTTCTCACGTGCTTCAACGGAGTCATAAGCCACCAAGCCATCTAGGAGGTGGCAACCTCTAAGAGTAACAAGCACCACCGACTTGCAACTCGATCACCTAGTGCCACTCGATGCAACCTCACGATGCAATTACACTAGAATCGCTCACTCACTCGATTGGATGGTCACTATTAAGCTCAAGTGAGTTAGAGGGCTCCCAAGCACCACCACACAAGCCACCAATGCTCTAGTGTGCTCAGCAACCAACCCAAGGCCGGCCAAGGGGGTATTTATAAGCCCCCACACAAAATAGAGCCGTTGCTCTAAAGATTCCCTTTTCTATGAGGGCACCGAACATGTCGGTATGGCACCGGACATGGGGTGTCGGTGCCCCTCCAACTGTCATCCATCGGGGCACCGGACAGGTGGCGGCGGCACCAGACAGGGGACAGTGGTGCCACCCTGACTAACAACCCAAAATCACCCCCACTCTAGATAAAAGGGGCGGAGCACCGGACATGGCACGGCGGTGCCCATGGCAGTGCCCCCTTTCCTTTTCCTGCTCTCAGGAAAAAACATGGTAGTGCCACCGGACAACACCTAGCGATGCACCGCCCTGCATATGGCGGTGTACACCGTCACGTCCGGTGACAGCCCTTCTACTGCTGCTCAAAACCAAGTCTAGGTGGGCACCCCCCTAGGGGTGGCGGTGCCACCGGACAACCAGTGGCGGTGCCCTTAGGGCAACACGCTGCTCTCGGCCTCCCAGCCGGTCACCTCCACGGGGGTGGCGGTGCCACCCAGGCAGCACGTCGAGCCCGATTTTGCCTCCATTTCTTCACCAACTTCTTCACATTTGCAAATGTGCTAACACCACCAAGTGAACAACACTTTGTGCACATGTGTTAGCTTTTCACAAATATTTTTCCAAAGGATTAGCACTCAATTCACCACGCCACTCGATCCTAACATGTATGCAAAGTTAGATCACTCAAGTGGCACTAGATGACCGATATGCAAATAAGTTTGCCCCTCTTAATAGTACAGTCATCTATCCTAAACCCGGTCATGCACTTCTCTACATAATCTTTGACTGGTGAAATGAAATGCCCTATAAATATACCTTTGCCTTGCGCATTCCATTCTATCTCCTTCATCGTTGATGCAACACATGCACCAACCAATCACCAAATGATATGATCCACTTCATATCATCACGTGATCATATTGGTTCATCGATCTTGACTTCACTTGCTCTTCACCATTGCTTTGGTCCATCGGTGCCAAGTCATCACTCAACTTGCCTTTCACACTTGCAACTAGTCCATCGAGCCAAGTCTTGTCTTGATCTTCTCCACCTTAATCACATGACTACATGTTATGTCTCATATGCAATGAGCTCCTTCATCACATGGGTGAGCCTTGCAATATATCTAAGCCATTTCACCTCCATGGCATAGGTTGCTCACATGTGATGTACTTGTGGACTAATCACCTATGTACCTCACATTAAACATAATTAGTCCACCTAGGTTGTCACTCAATTACCAAAACCAAACAAGGACCTTTCACATGCCTTGGGGAATAGATGGCCAGATCCATGCCTCCCTCATTGGATCCACGCCGTGAGCGCCACAGCCTCATCCTCCTTAGATTTGTAGGACTGCCGCCGCCTGGATCGATGGAGGGGGCACGGTCACCGCTGCCTGGATCGATGGAGGGGGCACGGCCACGCCTTGCAGGTTGCATGCTGGAACATAGAGCGAAGGCGCGAGGGTTGGGAGGGCCGAGCGAGTGGTGCGGGGTGAGCGGTGAGCCCTGCAGGTCGAGCTCTATAGCGAGGGGAGAGGGCGTGGCCTAGAGCGGGAGGAGGGAGTGGCGGCTGAGGTTGGAGAGGCACGAGGGTTGAGAAGGCTAGGGTTTCGACTCTTTCTATGCTTTCGATCCAACGGCTCTGATTCATCAGGGGTTCATCCAACAGCTAAAATACACCGGACCTCATAGTGCCGGCCCAAAAATCGTTGAATAGGCTGAATTACACTCTTTTTCCAAAAAAATTGAACTCTAAATTGAATAAGACATAATTTTTAAACTATAAATGAATTCAAATAAAAAAATCTTCAACTACAAAGTTTTAGAAATCATCGAGATCTACAACTTTTGTTTTGATTTTTTCTCCATCCGACTTTGTTTGAACAATTCAAAATTTGAATTTCAAAATACAAAAACTTCAAACAATATTATGAGAAAGTAAATGATTTCAAATAAAAAAGTTATCAAGAACAAAGTTGTAGAAAAAGTTGTTAACTACAAAGTTCTATAACTTTTCTGGATCTACAACTTTTATTTTGGTTGTTTCTCTGTCCGAGGTCGTTTGAAAAATTCAAATTTTAAATTTGAGAAATTCAAACGTAGTTTTCCATGACAAAATGATTTTAAATGAAAAAGTTGTCAACTACAAATTCTATAACTTTTCCAAATCTACAACTTTCATTTTGGTCATCTTTTCATGTGACTTTGTTTGATCAATTCAAAATTTGAATTTCAAAAAATATCAACTTGAAACAACATTTTCAAAGAGTAAATAATTTCCGTTGAAAAAGTCATGAACATACAAGTTATAAAACTCATCAAGATCTACAACTTTTATTTTGGTTATTTGTTCATCCGACAAAGTGATAGTAACATTGTTCATAAAATTCACATATCTCTCATATAGTTTCATAAACCATAAGAGAGAGATGTAAAATTTATGAACAATGTTACTATTACTTTATCGAATGAATAAATAACCAAAATAAAAGTTGTAGATCTTGATCAATTTTACAACTTGTATGTTCATGACTTTTTCAACTGAAATCATTTACTGCTTCAAAATGTTGTTTAAAGTTGCTAATTTTTGTGTAAGAAAAATGGACCCTAGACCCATTTACTTTGGATTTTGGTGTTTGATGACCAACACAACTAAATTGGACTAATGAATTTGCAAATGAATGTTTTGTAGTTCAATAGAGTGTAAGATGTGACATGGACAAAGGCGACATGATGATCCGATGATCAACACCTCAAGCAAGACCTTAGGAGCACAAGAGAAGACTCAAGATATCAAGCAAAGTCCAAACATGAAGATAGGAACCAAGCCGTACGCAAGATCGCGAAGAAACGAGCTCACAGAGGTGACCGGACGCTCCGAACAGTGGCTCGGCAACAGAAGGCGTCAGCAGCAACGACCGAACGCTAAACAAGTGAATTGATCGGACGCACCGATGGCATTGTTCATCAGTCCAGCAACACTCAGCAAGTGACCGAACGCTGGCGGTAAACCGACCGGATGCAGGACAACAGCGTCCGATTGAGTACAGAAAGGTTCCAGAGCGGCAATGCGACCGAACGCGTCCGGTGGTAGGTGATCGGACACTGGCAGCGTCCGATCAGTCTATTGTAGCTCTAACAATCGGGACGACCGGACGCGTTCGGTCAGGATGTGATCAGCGTCCAGTCAGTAGCAGAAAAGTGGGATTTCATCCCCAACGGCTACTTTCTCAGTGGAGCTTATAAATACAACCCCTAACTGGCTAAATGAGTAGAGTGGAGCTGAGGAAACATATCAAGGGTGTTGATACCCATTTTAGTGATCTCCACTTGCATAGTGCTTAGTGTTTTATTAGGTGATTAGAGTAGGTGCTTTACGAAGTGCTTAGGGTTGATTAGACCACCGCTTATGCGCTTGCTCTAGGTTTAGGCCTAGTGTTTAGTGAGGTTTGCATACCTCTTACCACTCGGTGCTTGCGCGCATCATTGTTGTACATCGGAGGGGCTTGTAGTCTTGTGAGATCACACCAACCGCGTTTGTGGTGTGGCAGCCACCGTGTACCGAAAGGAACAAGGCCCGCGGCGTTTCGATCAGAAGCTTGATAGTGAAGATAGCGGGAAGCATCCGGGAGAGGCTTGTTGGAAGGTACGTCGGAGACCCACTTGTGCGTGGGAAAGGCCCGAGGCTATCCATGGAGTTACATGACCGGGAGCTTGGCCCTTGCGAGGGGCTCCAACGAGGACTAGGGGGAAGCTTGCGCGCTTCTTGATACCTTGGTAAAAAATACTAGAGTCATCAATAGGAATTTGCATATCTCTACTTTGCTCTTTAGCTTCCGCATTTACATTGATTGTATTACTCTTTTAGTGGTAGAGATAGCAATATACTAGCAAAACCATAGTTGCACATTTAGATAGTTTATCTATTGCATAGGTTTTTGCTAGGATTAGAAAAAGAGGCCATAGTTTAAGAAGTAAATTTTTAAGTTGCCTAATTCACCCCCCTCTTAGGCGTCACGGTCCTCTTCAATTGGTATCAGAGCTGGTTGGCTTAATTTAGACCTTTGGCTTAATCACCGTTGAGCCGACGCTATTTAGAGTGGTTGGGATGGATACCTCTAGGCCTCCGCACTTTGACGGCACTAACTTCCCTTATTATAGAGCTAGAATGGCTTGCTACCTTGAGGCGGTTGATTTAGGAATTTGAAGAGTCACTCGTGATGGGATGAAACCCATTAAGAATCCCGATAAACCCATAAAGAGTGATGAAAAGTAAATTCATTTCAATGCTAGAGCTAAGAATTGCTTGTTTGAATCTTTTAGCATGGATATATTTAACCAAGTCTTCACTTTAAATACGGCACATAAAATATGGTTAAAACTCCAAGAGCTCCATGACAGCACATCAAATGTCCATGAGCAAAAACATTATCTAGCTAAACAAAATTATGATTCCTTTACAATGAATAATGATGAGCTTGTTCGTGATATGTATTCTCGATTGAATCTAATTATCAATGAGATCCATTCAATAGGACTAACAAAGCTAGATGATGCGGACATCGTGAGGAAGATCATCTCCGTGCTACCACAAAAGAAATATGCAAGTATCATCACCATCCTTCACAACATGGAGGACTTAAGCACCATGATCCCGGCCATAGTCATTGGCAAGATAGTGGCATTTGAAATGACATGCAAGACGGGTCAAGAAGAAGCCTCTTCATCAAGCAAAGGCAAAGCTCTCGCATGTAGCGAGAAAAAGAAGATAAAGGGCAAGCAAGTTGAGACAAGCTCAAGCTCCTCAAGTGAAGATGAAGAAGAAGATGAGGATGATGATGATGATGAAGAAGATTCAAGTGATGATGATCAATCTTCCTCCTCCACCTCCGACCTTGATGAAGAATCAATTAAACTAATCAACAAGGTGGAGAAGATGATCTAAAAGCTCAATGTCAAGGGTGTGCCCATCCAAATTCAAGATCTCATTTTCACCAATCAAAGAAATAAGCAAAGAAAGAGATGATACTATGGATGTGGCGAGTTGGGGCACTTTGTGGAAGTTTGTCTAAATAAGCCCACACTCAAGACAAAGAAGAAGGCATGCAAGAAATAAGCCCTCACATCAATAAGGACATGGGATGATCCTTCAAGTGAAGAAGAACACCATCACAAGAGACGAGGGCACAAGCACTCATCATCAAGCTCCTCTTGTGTGTGCCTTATGGCACGAGGTAACGAAAGCTCATCCTCTAGTGAGAGTGATAGTGATGATAAAATGCCTTCTTATGAAGAAATTATACAACAAAATCTTAATTATGCTAAAGTTTGCACTAGTCAACAAAAGAAGCTCAGAAAAATAAAAGAAAAGCTAGATAGTTCACAAGAAGCATACAAAACTTTGCTTGAAAAATATGAGAACTTTGCTAATCTAAATGTTGAACTATCTACTAAAATTGAGCGACTTGAGGCTAGTGCAACAACAAATGCATGCACAATCAATGATGAGCAACTTGTAAAGAAAAATGAAAAATTAAAAGAAAAGTTAGCTAGTTCACAAGATGCTTATAAAAGTTTGCTTGCTAAAATGGAAACCATGTGCAAACATTGTGATGAGCTAACTAATAAAGTTGTTAATCTTGAAGCCATTAGTACAACCCTCACCAAGGCTTCTAAAAAGAAAAGTTCTAACATGTCTAAAAAGAATGCCTCTACTTCTTGTAATGATTTATGTTTAGACTCATCCTTGTGCAACCAAGTTTGTGTTGAGAAAGTTGTTGCAGATACATGCACACAAGAGGTTGCAAAGGAGAATAAGCAACTCAAGCAAGAAGTAGCTCGCCTCACTAAGGACTTGACTCAAGTGAAAGGCAAGGCGAAGCAAGCCCAACTTTATCAAGATAACACCGTCAAGGGAGTGAAGAAGCTTGATGAAGGACAAACCGTGGTTTGCTATGAGTGCCACAAGGAGGGTCACAAGTCCTATAGTGCAAGGTGAAGAATGGGGGAGGAGCAAAGAAGAATGAGAAAAAGCAAACAAGCAAGCTCTCCAACACCTACACCAACAAGGTGGACAAGAAGGCCTCCACACCTTATCTTTTGAAGAAGAAGAAAAATGACAAGGTGGTGGCTATCAAGGTGAACAAGCAAGCCAACAATGGGGTCAAACGCTTTTGGGTGCCAAAGGAAATCATCTCCAACATGAAGAGCACCAAGAAGATTTGAATCCCAAAAGGGAAGTGAGAAGTCCAATAGACTTCGGGGAATTTGGAGACTTGGCAAAGTATGGGTGCATTTCATGGGGTGCATCATGATGGACAAAGACATTGCCAAGTGGGTTAGTGAATACTATGGACCCAAATTCCCCTTCCCATGTTAGGTAACTAGATTATATTTGCTTCAATTGGTATTAGATTTAACTTTCTTACAAATTGGTATCTTTAAGCATTTAGTTACTCTTCATGCCTAGGTTTGCATTTGCTCGGTTTCATTCTTAACCCTTGGAGCAAACCTACATGGTTTAAAATTGTTTAGGAGTACGGCACATAGCTTGTCTTTCGATTATTCATCTAATATGTGCTAAAGTCCAAATTGTAGATAATCTCTCCCAAATATCGCCTTCAAAAATGACTCTCATGTTTATGTGATGTCATCTTTCAAGTGGTATTTTTGACTCTAAAATCAAATGTGCATGATTCCTACAAATAGTCCATGCTTGTATGCACAGATTTAGGGGGAGGTTACTCTACAAGTTGGATGCTTTGAGACTAACACCTTTTCAAGCTTATCATGTGTGTAGTAGTCTCATTGCAAGGAAAATGGAGTCCCCGGAGTTAAGCATCACACTTCAAATATCAACCACCTATTGCAAGTGGTAGAAATCAAATTGGTTTCCACATATGGTATTTCTAAACCAATATCATAATGTTGATTTCATTTTGATATTTATATGATTTCTCCATGCATTATATAGATTAAATTCCCTTGTGCAATAATTTGCCAATTATGCATATGCTTTCCCTTCTACCATATGTATGCATATATTTAGGGGGAGCTTAATCTATATAATGTGAGAGTCAAATTTTATGATTTATTTCACTCTATACACAAAGGATCACAAAGTTTGACCCTCTCTTGTGCTACTAATATCTTCCTTTTCGGTGTTTGATTCCAAAGGGGAAGAATTTAGAGGACCAAAAGCAAACATTAATTTGTGGGACCAAAGCTAGATCATTTACAAGTGGTAATGGTCTACAAGTGGTAATGGTCCGAGAAAGGGAGGATAGTGGATTATGGATTAGCCTATGTAATGGGGAGAATTTATATGGGGAGAATTTATAGGAAGCAAGGCTTAAATCCATAATACCACATGGGGACATTTGCAAGGGCAAGATAAGTTTTTATGTAGTCTTACAAGTAGTATCTTTTAGCATCATATAATCTTGCCCCTTGCATTGCATCCTAGCAAGTAGATAGTTTTTAAAATTCCAAATTTTTATTATTTGCTTGCTTTTGGTCATGTTGTCATCAATCACCAAAATGGGGAGATTATAAGAAAAATGGACCCTAGGCCCATTTACGTTGGATTTTGGTGCTTGATGACCAACACAACCAAATTGGACTAATGAATTTGCAAGTGATTGTTTTATAGTTCAATAGGGTGCAAGATGTGACATGGACGAAGGCGATGTGATGATCCGATGATCAACACCTCAAGCAAGATCTTAGGAGCACAAGAGAAGACCTAAGATATCAAGCAAAGTCCAAGCATGAAGATAGGAACCAAGCCATACGCAAGATCGCAAAGAAACGAGCTCATAGAGGTGACCGGACGCTGGACCGGACGCTAGAAGAAAGTGACCGGACGCTCCGATCAGTGGCTCGGCAACAGCAGGCGTCAGCAGCAGAGACCGAACGCTGAACAAGTGAATCGACCGGACGCACCGATGGCATTGTTCATCAGTCCGACAACACACTCAGCAAGTGACCGGACGCTAGCGGCAAACCGATCGGACGCAGGACAACAGCGTCCAATCGAGTATAGAGAGATTCTAGAGCAGCGAACTTACGACCGGACGCGTCCAGTGGCAGGTGACCAAACTCTGGCAGCGTCCGATTAGTCGATCGCAGCTCTAACGGTCGGGACGACCGGACGCGTCCGATCAGGACGTGATCAGCGTCCGGTTAGTAGCAGAAAAGCGAGATTTTATCCCCAATGGCTACTTTCTCAGTGGGGGCTTATAAATACAACCCCCAATCGGTCAAATAAGTAGAGTGGAGCTGAGGAAACATATCAAGGATGTTGATACACCATTTTAATGATCTCCACTTATATAGTGCTTACTGTTTTATTAGGTGATTAGAGTAGGTGCTTTGCGAAATGCTTAGGTTGATTAGACCACCGCTTATGAGCTTGCTCTAGGTTTAGGCCTAGTGTTTAGTGAGGTTTGCATACCTCTTACCACTCGGTGCTTGCGCGCACCATTGTTGTACAGCGGAGGAGCTTGTAGTCTTGCGAGATCACACCAACCGCGTTTGTGGTGTGGCCGCCACCGTGTACCAGAGGGAACAAGGCCTGTGGCGTTTCAGCCGGAAGCTTGATAGTGAAGACGGCGGGGAGCATCCGGGAGAGACTTGCCGGAAGGCACGTCGGAGACCCACTTGCGTATGGGGAAGACCCGAGGCTTTCCACAGAGTTACCCGACCGGGAGCTTGGCCCTTGCGAGGGGCTCCAACAAGGACTAGGGGGAAGCTTGCGCGCTTCTCGATACCTTGGTAAAAATACCGGAGTCATCGATGGGAGTTTGCATATCTCTACCTTGCTCTTTAGCTTCCGCATTTACATTGATTGTATTACTCTTTTAGCGGTAGAGATAGCAATACACTAGCAAAACCGTAGTTGCACATTTAGATAATTTATCTATTGCATATGTTTTGCTAGGATTAGAAAAAAAGGCCATAGTTTAAGAAGTTGATTTTTAAGTTGCCTAATTCAACCCCCCCTCTTAGGCGTCACGGTCCCCTTCATTTTGAAATTCAAATTTTGAATTGATAGAACAAAGTCACATGAAAAGATGACAAAAACAATAGCTGTAAGAACACGATAAATTGATAGAGCATGATTTTAGAAAATTTTAGGAAAAAAAGTTCATCAAATTTGAAGTTAGTACGAGGGAGAAAGACAAGTTACAAAATTTCACTGCAGATTAAAAGGAGAAAACTTTTGTTCATGTTCTTCAATTTCTCGTATTTAAGCAATTATTTTTCTACTAAAAACCAGCAGCCCATATTTCGTGGCGGTGGAATTTGACTCTCATAAAAATTATCACTCTCATGAAAATGGACAATTTCGTGGTGGGATAGTCATTTTCATGAGGGGTACTTACATACTCTGACGAAACAGCTGATTTCATGACTGTGTTTGAAGCACTCTTATGAAAATGAGTTTTGGTGACGGGATTTACGCCACTCTCGTGAAAATAATATCATTTCCATGAGAGTGTGTTTTAAACTCTCACGAAAAAATGTAACCCTCACGAAAATCTCCGTTTGGCTTGTTGAAACTTTGCAGAAAAACATTGTTCTGGCTGAATTATTGTGAGAGAAAAATATTATTCCTGTTAAAAAAAACAAGCTGAATAGTGCGGATTATAAGGTAAGCCGAACGGGGCCAGTGTAGAGATAGTTAAATGGGCAAAGATGGACTTTTTTCTAAAGAAATATATGTCATGAAACCGAATAAACGCTGGTCGCGATCGAACAAAATAAAAACTTCAATCGTGGTTAACAAGTTTTCAAAACTTAATGATTTGTTAGTGCACATATGTGTGCAACGACAAACAAGAGTGTAAGACCAAGAGGGTGAGGTGATGAGGTGAGGTGAGTTGACTCTAGAAAGTCCTCAATTGCAAGTGTTAACATATGATAGGAGCATTTCTGAGTGCGGGGTGCCCATCACTGACCTCACCTCGCACTAGCTTGCCATCGTCGTCTTAGCAGCACTCATTCACGATCCAGCTGCTACCCTTGCATTTTGCATTGCCAGATCTACCCCACCAGTAGTAGTGCTATACTACACTCCTCTCTTTTTAGCTAGCAATTCAACCAGCTCTCTTTTGTATATGTGTATATATATAACCATATGCAGTGTGGCTAGCAGTACAGAGAGGATCTGGTATAAGCAAGCAAGTGTACTCATCAGCAAAGCATCCAGCATTCTAGCTAGCTAGCAGCTAGTACTAGAATCTATATATCGTACACAAGTAGTGGAGGCATCTATCTGCGGCAGTCGCTTTCTTCTTCCTCTCAATTGATACTCCTTCCGTCCCAATTTATCTGTCGTTTTCGGTATCTGTGCCACGATTTTGACTTAATTTATATAAAATATGTGCAGCATTTATATCTTCAAATAAATTTGTTAAAAACTAGATTCAAAGATCTTTCCAATGATGTTAATTATGTATCATAAATAATAATATTTTTTAATATATATTTTGTTAAAGCTGTTTCTCGAAAAGCGACAACGACAGATATTTTAGGAGGGAGGGAGTACTTGATAGGTGCATCGAAGCTTGTTTCGTTGGGTGGCCTTTGTCTCTGTCTGCCGGCCAGCCGCCAAGCTATTAAGTCCATCCAGCGCCAAGCAGCTCACAGATCGGTCGACGACGGGGACAGTTCGGAGGGAGGAGCGAGAAGGACACCATCAACGCCTGACCGTTGCCGTAGGAGGAAGATCGAGGAGGCCGACCGATGGACGATCATCCTCATCATCAGTCGATGGCGACACCGGCAGCAGCAAGCATGAGCAGCAGCAAGAGCAAGGCGAAGCTGCAGGGTGGTGGTGAGCGTAGTAGTAGGGGCAGCGGCGGCGGCAACAGTCCGCCGGCGGCAATGAGGAAGGGGCCGTGGACGGAGGAGGAAGACGCCCAGCTGGTATGGTTCGTCCGCTTGTTTGGTGAACGCCGGTGGGATTTCTTAGCAAAGGTCTCAGGTTTGCGCGGTGGCGGGTGCCTAAGCATGCATATATACATATATATATATATACATATATGTATATAGATGCATGCTTGGGGATTGATGTAGAATGGGATATGGCGATGGGTGTTAATTAACCAGTTTCTTTCCTTGTTTCTCTCCTTCTCTGTGCATGCGCATGTGTCGGCGTACTGATGCAGGTCTGAGGCGCACCGGCAAGAGCTGCCGCCTGCGGTGGGTCAACTACCTCCACCCGGGGCTCCGGTGCGGCCGCATCACCGCCGACGAGGAGCGCCTGATCCTGCAGCTCCACGAGCAGTGGGGCAGCCGGTGGTCGCGCATCGCCAGAAGCCTCCCCGGCCGCACCGACAACGAGATCAAGAACTTCTGGAGGACGCGCGCCAGGAAGCAGAAGGCGGCGGCGGCGGCGGCGGCGGCGGCGCAGCAGCAGCAGCAGAACAGCCGGAGCAGCAAGACGGCGTCGGCGTCGGCGTTCTCGGGGTCGTCGTCGTCCGTGACTGCCACCACGTCCAGCTGCTCTGGCTCTCCGAGTCCGAGCAGCGGCAGCTGTGGCACGGCCACGTCATCGTCCGCCGTGACCGAGTCAGCGCTGCGTCAAAGCAGCGGCAGCGGCGACGACGACGCCGAGTTCGACGAGGCATCTACCACCACCGCGGCAAGCCAGCATCAACACCATCACCAGCAGCAGCAGCAGCAGCAGCAGCAGCAGGAGTGCTACGCCTCGGACCACTTCTGGAACGACATCGCGGCGGCGGAGGCGGCGAGCTACATGTTGATCGACGGCTGGGCAGGAGCCGGTCCCGGTCATCCCGCCGAGCCGCCTTCGTCGCCTGCGTGGGAGTACTGCTCGGATTACTCGCTCTGGAGGATCGACGACGACGAGTACTACAAGAAGATGCTCGACTCCTCCTGATCTATTCAGCCATCTGCATGCATATCGATCATTAGCTTATTTGTTTTTCTCAGCTGTTTAGTCTAGCAGCTATGAATTCAAACGTTTGCCTTTAATTTCGTTGCATCTGTTCGTATGTTATATATAATAATACTAAGTACATATGTATTTGCATCTGCATACTGTAGCTATATATAGCATATACGTAGTAACTTGAAGCATATATATATGTATGATACTACTCTGGATCATATTGTATAACATATCAGGACATACATGTAGATCATTATTGTCTTGTGATTTGTGAAAGAATCAGATGAAACTTAACAATTGTAGCTAGGGTCATGCTGCTTCTATATTTATATATGTAATATGTATATTCATGTAATAAGATTATAAGTGATGATGAGTTTGAATATGTGAGATTGACAAGTACATTCTTCAGTAGTTTCTGAGCTCTATATGTTTGCCCTGAATCTCTTGATGCCCGGGCAACCTCTCTACTTATTTCAGAGCTAGCCTGCATATATAGCCTAAAAAAAGATGGTGATCTGCAATTGAATTTTACCTCTTGTGTTGCAGTACACCGTACGTTTTTTTAGGTGTGAATGAGTTCACTAAGACAATATCATGTCTTTTTACTAGCTAGTTTCTGCTTTGTATTATGACTGACCACATATATAAACTGATGGCCAGAGGATTATATGTAAATGGTGGAAGGAAGATACTGCACATATATGCTTCAATACTGAGTTAACTAACCCAACAATTTAACCACCAAATTAAACATGAAGCTAAGGACATGTTTGGATCATGCTTGATATTATAATCAGATAGAATAATTCCTAGGTGATCCAAACATCTAAGATTATGAGTTTGATTATATATAATACTCTAACTAATAGATTATTGTAATCCTAGAAAATCCATCTAAGTCCTAACAGGAGCCTATAGATGAGTGGACAATAATCTAGTACCTATAATATAGGATAAAAAAACAGATTATTACAATATAATCCTTCTCACAATTCAGATTCTAAGAATTCAAAAATGATGCAAACATGCCATAAGGACTTGTTTATTAGTTGCAAGTAATCTTGCCAGCTGGTGCTCTGTGCAACCTGAGGCAGGCCATGGCCATGAACCAAATAGGTTAAGTGCACTGGCTGTCTAAGCTAGGTTCTGCAAATAATAATGCAGAATCTGCATCTCGGAACTTTTACACTCCAAGCTCTCAATTTCGCCACCCCAAGAAACAAAAAACAAAGATCCTATAGAGAGCGGCACTGCAAACAGGGACTTGCAAATGTGCATGCATGGGAATCTATATATCTAAATTGACTGATGCCATGGAATGGAATGGAATGAATATGATGGAAGGAACAAGGGCCGTGCATTGCAGCATCGTCAAAATAAACCATCCATATCCATTCCAAAGCTGTGGCCAATTGGCCATTGGCCGGAGGAGAGAGCTGTGGACCGTGCCAATCGATGCCATCATACGTACGTGCAAGTTCCAATCCCACCTTTTTCCGTGCATCGATCGCATCCACCACCTTTCCATATCCCAAATAGTACTTGCGCCATTTTGACAACAAGCCAAGAACGATTAGTAGTGGATCATCCAATATATAATAAATAACTATTGTATATAATACTCCTCCCGTCCTGAAACATAGTACATTATGACTTTTAGAATTTGTACTGAAATATAAGACATTCTATATGGTGCTCATACTCATATTTGGCAAAGTTTGTTAATAATAAAATCATTATTTGAGAAGAAATTCCTTAAGGGCATGTTTGGTTAGCAGGCTCAATCCTGGCCGGAACCGTTCCTGGTGATGCTTGACCGTATAAGATACAACAGCGTTTCTGGCCGGATCAATATATTCCAGGCTCAATCCCGTGCAAACCGAACATGCCCTAATTGGGTTTAACCCATGGTTACATGCATTATTTAAGTATTACTTAAGTTTGCTTAAAACTTTTGGAACCATTCATATTAGAGGAAGAGGAAGTAGTAAACAAAAGCAAAAAAAAAAAAAAAAAAAACCACACATTATTGTACCACATGAGTTTCTATGCTTCGGGGACCCACATGTGCAGATAGATAGCCTTGCAAGTTGGAGCGCTATAGGGAAAGTAGAATATAGGAAAAATAGAGGCAGAAAGCTATAGTGATAAGAGGAATGCCCAAATGTAAGTATATTATCTTGTTTCTTCCTTTTTAAAATTGCTTTTGTCATCCGACCTTCTAACCCTAATTAACCTAGCATTATCAATGTGCTTTCTTTTTACATCCACTAGATGTTAATCACAACCTTTTTTAAGGCACAAACATGATAATTTTTAAGGATTTAGTTGCTCATGGTGATGTACTAGCCAAGATTTAATAGGAAGTCTTGCTTCATCATTGATACAGGATTTGTAAAACAACATGACCATAACACTTGTTTGTTGTGATCCTTTTTAGTACATTGATTTGAGACTAGTATATAGGAGCAAGTTTTATGCTTGTATTATACTAGTAGATAGATTTGAGATTGTACCATGCACATCAACTTACCACCCTTCCTCCCTATTAACTTTGTAGAGAAATGCCGCTATATATCTCTAAATTAGCCATGGGAAATCCTAGCTAATTCAATTCTAAGCTATTTGGGAAGCTCATGTTGCCAACAATTTGGTTGTCGTGACAGTGATGCTCTACTATGAGCCAATGACTTTGATAGCAACACAAATGGAAGATAATTGGCCATGACTATGCCTAAGCATTTTAAGCCTAGCCCACCTATGCTCCAAAGGTGGCCCATGGCCCATGCTAAAAAAGTAGGCTTACTCGAGTTATTAGACATGCTTAAGCCGAGCTGGTAGGCGCGAAAGAAATTGGGCCTAGCCCAAGCCCAGCCCAAAGTTTATTTTACCTATTTCCCTATATTCTGCTCTCGTGAGCTGTCCTTGTATTGTTCCTCTGTGTTGCCCTTGCTATGTACTCTAACTTGTAAATTCCATTCCGAGTTTACTCTTTGGAATGGTATATTTCGGTACCGGTGCATTCGGACGTACCATTCCGGATTTTTATGTTTTTATGTAATATATAAATTATTTTTGATACCTAACCTTTTCTAGTACGAGGAATTAGACCATCAGTGAATATTTATAAGAAAATAGAAGAGGTATGTTTGGGCCAGTCTGTAGGAACGCACTAAAAACAGTATAATAATAAGTAGTGTTGAGCCGGTCTAGCATTGGGCTTTTACCCTAGTCAACGTAGCAAAGCAAATCGGATTTAGCTCCGGCCATACGTTCCACCGCCGCCTCCTACCTCCTAGTACTCCAACCAGCAAACCAATGTGAGAAGCTCCAGGAGAGGCAAGAAGGACCAGCACTGCCTTTTGCGTCATTTTCATTCCTGGGCGGCTATCATCAGCGCATGCAGCAGAGCCAAGAAGCAGGCAGCGTCTTCCTCCTCCGCGCATCTCGCTCGTTGGTTTAAGTAGAACGACTTCGTCTCCGCATCCACGGTACCAGGATAGCCGAGGCTCCCGGAATGGCCCGAGACAGCCGGTATCGTCCAGAATTTGGGCCGGTACGGGTCTACGGGATGCAGCTTCGTCGGCTCCGGTTTTGGTGGCGGTACGAGTTATACCGGCTGCATCATGTGTTTCTCTCAACAACACCGGGTCGTCGGCGCACCATGTTCGCTTGATCATATTAGCCATCGCCAGTTTGGTTCCGCTCATCGCGCGTTCGCGACGGGAGAAGCAGGATAATCCCGCCAAACGGCTCGCGACGGTCTCCATCGCAAACGCGGCGTTCGCGTTCGATTTCCTCTCCGCAACGGCGATTGGAAAAGCGACCGAAGGGCTGCGATTTGGAAAACGCGAGCCGCGTTCCCGAGCGCTCGCCCGGGTCTCCGCCTCTGCTCGCAGCTCCGCACGCCAGCAAATCCGCTGGCCGTCGGAGCTCCTCCTCGCCTGGAGCTCCTCCCCCTCTCGGAGCCCGCAGCCGCAGCTCCGCCGACGGATCCGCCCGCTCGCTTCTCCGCTGGCCGCCAGAGCTCCTCCTCGCCTGGAGCTCCTCCCCCTCTCATCCGCCCGCAGCTCCGCCGGCCGCTGGAGCTCCTCCCCCTCGCCGGGAGCTCCTCCCCTCTCGGAGCCCGCAGTCGTAGCTCCGTCGACGGATCCGCCCGCTCACTTCTCCGCTGGCCGCCGGAGCTCCTCCTCGCTTGGAGCTCCTCCCCCTCTCATCCGCCCGCAGCTCCACCGGCGGATCCACCCCCCCGCAGCTCCATCGACGGATTCGCCCGCTCGCTTCTCCGCCTACCGCCGGAGCTCCTCCTCGCCTGAAGCTCCTCCCCCTCTCATCCGCCCGCAGCCGCAGCTCCGCCGACGGATCCGCCAGCCCGCAGCTCCGCCGGCCGCCGGAGCTCCTTCCCCCTCGCCGGGAGCTCCTCCCCCTCTCGGAGCCCGCACCGTAGCTTCTCCCCCACGAAGAAGGGCCTGGATGTAAATAGAAACTTTTATTTGGGTCAAGTGGTAAGGCTATAGACTCACATGAATAGTAGTAAACAGTGCTACATAGTTTGAGAAAAGTCAGGGTTTCTAGTGCAAAATATCCATCCCAAAATAATCGAGCCAGCCAAACACTCAACTTAGATTCTACGTATCGCGACTTATCAGATAATCCTACTCAGCTTATAAGCGAGACTCAGATGAGCTGAACCAAACAGGGCCATACTTATCAGCTATGATACAGTGTTTTTCTCTCACAATAAAACAGTATCAGCCGGTTTATAAGTCACAGAAACGATCAAACGAACATGGTGCTAATTGTTCTCTGCTTGTAGTCTCTTTTTGTCCCTTGATCTAGTTCTATTATGGCTTTGTACTTCCGCTGGTTTCGATAAATACATGTGTAGATGATTGGTTTGCTTTGAGTCAGGCAATCAGCCTATGGTTTGTATCAGCATTTGGAGTAAAATAAGGGTCTTTTATGGTCATTTGGAGTAAAAATCGAACATTTAAGGCCCTGTTAGCTCGGAGAAATTTGGAGGAATCGCTGTGAGAACATGAACAGTGTTTTTCATCGGGGAACAATATTTTCCTTCTGGTATTTGCACCAGCCGAATGCCCCTAAGACGCAAGGGTAGTAAAGCTTTGAAATATCATACAAAAAGGTATAATTTCCAGTATACAAGAAATGTTCCTCAGCTACATTTTTATGGACGCACAACTCTCATGACTATTTGTTGAACTAAACTAAGGTACCGTTTAGTTCCACCTCATTTTGCAAAAAATTTCAAGATTTTCCGTCACATCGAATTTTTGGATGCATGCATAAAGCATTAAATATAAATAAAAAAAATAAAACTAATTATACAGTTTAGACGAAATTCACGAGACGAATCTTTTAAGCCTAATTAGATTATGATTGGACACTAATTGCCAAATAACAACGAAAGTGCTACAGTACCATTTCACCAAAATTTTTGCAAACTAAACAAGGCCTAAGCCTAAGTGCAAAAAAAAACACATAATAAAATGAATCATAGACCATAATTAGTAAGCTTCGAGTGAATGCTACACTATTTTTTTGAGCTTATGTTATAAGCGATTTTTTTTTTTTTTGGAGTAGAAAATACCACAGTCGACTAGTCGAGTGTGCACTGGTCCGTAACAGTGACCGTTGGATCGAAATACAAAGGGGAAAAAGCCAAAAATCTCAAACCAAACCACTCCTCCCGAGCCCCGTGCCCCGTCACCGCCGCCGCCGCTGCTTCCACCCGATCCCGCTGCCCCACCTGCCGCCGCATCTCCTCCCCGGAGCTGGGACTACTCCCGGAAAGCTACAGGAACCAGCTTTACTCTCTCTGATCCTCGCGGAGCGGCTAGTCCCATCTCCCACCGAGAAACCCTAACTCTCCGGCTGAGGGGCGGCGAGGCCATGAGGGGCAAGAAGCCGGGAACGGAGCTGAAGCTGGCCGTGCCGGCGCAGGAGACCCCCGTCGACAAGTTCCTGTTAGTCGTCTCCTTGTTTCCTTAGCCTAAAAATAGCATCTTTTTACCCCCTCTTTAATTTTCTCCTCTTTTGATTTGAGTGACCACTGACCACCTTATGGTTTGATTCGCAAGTACTAGTACAATCTAGTTCCGGATCATGCATAACTTCTGTGTTCCCCTTGAGTTCAAATTTAGTATTTGGGAGTTATTGAACAGCTGCCAGAATTGATGTCTTCTATCGCTGGTCCCATTTTAGGACGGCGAGTGGTACATTCAAGGATGGTGAACTACGGCTTAATCAAAGAGGGTTGCGGCTTATCTCAGAGGAAAATGGAGATGAAAATGTGAGTCCTGGATCGGCAACTACTGCCTTTGCTGTTTGTTGATTAGTCCAACTGTACTCTTGTGGAATGTAGCTTATTTTCGCATTGATGATTTGTATAGAAGCACCTGTATCAGTTCACTGGTAAACCTTTTAATTACTTTTTTGAATTACCCTTTTTATGGAATGCATTGTACCCATGCAACTCATACAAGGGACCTTTATCTTTAAAAATTATTGATTTTCCATTTCTGGTTAACCTTGAAGATCAAATGTGGATTTGAAATGCATGGAATTTATACTCTGGACACTATTAGTTGTTCCTGGTTATTAAGTCCCACCGTAAGAAGTTTTTCCAGTCAGTGGGAGCAGCATATGTTTTCAGTTTCCCCGAATGATTGTCATATTTAACTTCCACTCCTATAGGACTATCTTGGTCAACAGTTTGCATTACTGTTTGCTAGTATTTTGTTAATGATCAAGTTGTTTCTGAACCTGTATTGTACCTTTTCTCAGCAATCAACAAACCTGAAGGTGGAAGATGTGCAGTTATCAATGGATGATCTTGAGATGATTCAAGTCATTGGCAAAGGAAGTGGTGGTGTTGTCCAGCTCGTGCGGCACAAGTGGGTGGGGACATTATATGCTTTGAAGGTAATTTCCAGTGCAATGATTTCTTCTGGTGCACACCACACTCACTATTGCAATGAAAACTATGTATTTTGCCTACCATGTATCTCTACTGTATTTTTTATTGGCATGCAAATCAATTTCATCTTAGATGGGACATGGGATCTATATGTTTGAACTTATTCAAACATTTTTACTGTTTGTTTTGTCTTGTAAACACTTAGAACCTAAAGATTTGGTTTGTTTCGTCAACTTTGTAACAGTATATTAGCATGGCAGCATTAATTTTAGTACACAAAGATGTGTTCTCGTAAAATAAGATGGGGAATGCTAAGTGAATGTCAAAGCGACATCTAGTACTAACTTATGTTTACATATGAAATCCCTGAAAAACTTCTAGTAGTTAATGAGCACTGATGTTAATGGACGATAGGTCATCAGGTAATGTATTCAGGTCTACAAAAATTTGAGAACTGTCCCTGGTGATAGTGGTTCTGTGTCATTTCACCCATGAGACTAATCAGTTTATTAACCAGTATCACAATTCCTTCTGCAGGGTATTCAGATGAATATTCAGGAAGCAGTGCGCAAGCAAATAGTACAAGAGCTCAAAATAAATCAAGCAACACAGTGTCCACATATAGTTATGTGCCACCAATCTTTTTACCACTATGGTGTCATATATATTGTTCTTGAGTACATGGATCGTGGATCTCTTGCGGACATCATTAAGCAAGTGAAGACTATTCTTGAGCCATACCTTGCAGTACTTTGCAAGCAGGTACGAATAAAATTGGACTTTGTTTCTTTTGTAATTTATATATTTTAGAACTAGATGAATTCCCCGCGCGTTGCCGTGGGATTTAGAGCTGAAATTACAGCGTGAAGGGTAAATACTAATGAGAGATTATTCTGTCAAACTCTTCTAGAAAATATGAAGTAAAAAGTCTACGTACAAACACATGCATGAAAAAAATAATTACCATAGACTCTGACAGATAGGTTTCTCCATAGTTCTTAGGACCATGGCAATTTGACACTTAGACATAACATAAACAAATCTGAGTATATTCTTCAAAGCATGGATTAAAAATGATTTAGTATATTTATAGAAATATTGCAGTAAACAGTAGATCTTTCTCTTAAATATTTTTTGGATAACATAGTCCTTGAATAGTCAAACAGTAGATCATTGCTTCTCTTTTATTGGGTATTTGTACGACATATGCAAATGTGAAATTTAGATATTCTTCAATGCGTTATAGCTCATGCATCTTCTGTATACAACAAAAAAGACAGGAAGTCATGGAAGAAAAAATAAATTTAATGCAGAAAATATGGTCTCACTTTATAATCTCATTGCTGTTATAATTAGTTAGGCACTTTGCTAACAGAGACAGCTTAAACTTTAAACCATTGGATCATATAAAAAATTCAGAAACCTCATTCTGTTCTAAGCACTCGTTTCTCCTCATCGGATCTGCAGCCCGAGCCACGCCTTCTCCGTTGCTGTTGCTTGCTCAACACAGGCACCATTGCAGTGGCCTCGACGTATGGGTTGCCAGGGGGCGTGCGCCGTTGTAGCTTTTACGCACGTTGGGTGAGGGAGTGGGCAATCGTGGCCTCGAAGCGCAGACGGCCAAGGGAGTGAGCGCCGTGGCCTCAACGCACAGGAGGCCGTGGCGTCGCTGCTGCGAGACATGGGGCCTTTGTCGTTCGAGGATGTGGGTTGTCGAGATCCAGAGCGCGGGGGCATCCTGCACGTACGACTTCTCCCCGTGCAGGCACGCGGCCCCCTCGTGCTGGGCGTGCTCCCCTGGGACCGCCGATGACACCACATGCACATTGCTGTGGTAGTGCACGCGCTGCCACTGTGCTAGCTTCAAGCCCAGAAGAATGTTCCATGCTCCTCGCTCCTCCTCTGCCGCCGTGGTGGCAGAGGTTCTTGGTTGACTCGGCCGAGGTGTCTGGTGCTCTCTTCCTCGATGGCTACAGGGGGTGTGCCGGTGCTGCTATCGTTCGTCTCGTTCCTTTATATAGGAAATCAAGGAGATGAATGAATCTCTTACAGATGGCGACAATAATGTGGGCTTCTGAACTCTTCGGCTGTCCGTCACGAGGAATCGAGGAGTCCAATAACTGACTTCCACTTTGGCTTGGAAAGGGTATGGTCGTCGTAGGTCTATGGGAGACAGAGAGGCCGGACACTGGATCTGACAGTTTACATCATTGAATGACGTGGAATGCTGTGGTGCAAGACAAAATTTGTAGTGGGGTTTTGCTTTATAAGAGATATAGATAAGCTGGAAGTCCTGTCGTTAACATATGTTGAAACTTGAAACCACATTGTCACACCGCTAATATCGAACAGTATTCTGGTTAATTCAGGTCTTGGAGGGTTTGCTATATCTTCATCACGAAAGGCATGTGATTCACAGGGACATGAAGCCATCTAACTTGTTAGTCAACCGTAAGGGTGAAGTAAAGATTACTGATTTCGGGGTAAGTGCAGTGCTAGCAAGTTCGATGGGTCAGCGGGATACATTTGTTGGAACCTACAACTATATGGCGGTATGTTGAATATGTTATTTGTTTCATGTGATTGCTATTTTTTCTTTCATTAGTAATTGGAATGCTTAAAAGTGTGGTGACAATTTTTGTTTTGATTCCTTCTTCAGCCTGAGAGGATTAGTGGAAGCTCTTATGACTACAAGAGTGACATGGAGTTTGGGCTTAGTACTACTTGAGTGTGCAATCGGTCGGTTCCCCTATATTCCTTCAGAAGGAGAAGGTTGGCTAAGCTTTTATGAACTACTGGAAGCAATTGTTGATCAGACACCACCTTCTGCACCTGCAGATCAGTTCTCTCCAGAATTCTGCTCATTTATCTCCTCTTGGTACGAAAAACATCCCAGTCTCCTGTCTTCTATCTTGTCCAGTTAATTTGAATCAAAACATCTTGTTTAAATTGATCTTGCAATGTAACTATTGGGAACACACTGCAATTGGCACGTAATTGCTTAAGTTGCTTCACTCTGGAGCTGTAGTTGGTGGATTAAGCAAGGAAAACATAGGATTCAATGCTGTGAATACAATGTGTTGGTTACACTTCAATTGACACATACTCCTGCCCATTGGTTCTGTTGTTCTGGCTTAATTTTTGTGCCATGCTATATTACAGAAGAACACTGAAAATTATGTCGTAACCTTTAACAAAGGTAGGTAGATTACCCCTTGAGCCCTTGATACACGAAACTGCACTACTTTAGCTAAAATTTGAATTCTTTTTTTTTCGAGGAACTAAAAAAAATTGAATTCTGGGTCGTTGACAATTCACTTAGTTGCAGACTTGTAGGTCCTTACTGCACCTGACCGTTATGTCTGAGGTCAAAAAATAATAGTTGATTGAGACCAGCCATTCCACAATTCACATGGTTTCTGGATTAACAAAGCATGACTTTGGTTGTGAACTTGTGATAGAATCTACCCTACAAAACTTTTGTTCTTGTAATACTGACTATATTTCCAGTTCTGGCCTGTGGTGTTAAATTTCGCATAGATGTTAAGAAAATATCGTTAGTGATTCATCATCAGTGTATGCTGCACTGTAGTCTTATATTTTGCTATATTATTTTGCAGCATACAAAAGGACCCAGCCGGAAGGATGTCTGCTTCAGAACTCTTGGTCAGCATGCTTCTCCTAAATCAACTATTTGCTATTACTGTTGCACAATTCATTTGGGTAACTTGTGTTGAGTTGCTATTTATGTCGTTGCAGAATCACCCTTTTATCAAGAAGTTTGAGGGTAAAGATCTAGACCTGCGAACTCTTGTGGAGAGCCTGGAACCTCCAATGAACATACCCGAGTAGCCTAGGTTCAATTATCATTCCTGCATTGTATTCAAGGCCGCTGTCGCAGCCTTTGGTATCAGGACATATTTTTCCTGCATCGTGTCCTTGAATGAAAAAAGCCGTGTGCCCGTGTGTATGTTCTTGACCATGCCAGAGAACACTCCAATGCATCATTGTAAGTTTGTTTAACACCCAAGGCCCTTTTGTTGTGTTTCAGAATGCCTCTTGTGACTAGTATCCCTTGAAAAGGCAATTGGTCACCGTGAATGGTTTGGAGACGAAATTGAATTGAGTACTTCTGTAACCATCAAATGGAGAGGAAAAAACATGTAAAAGGGTGTTGAAAGGAAGGCAGAAAGTCATCATATATCTTGGCATCCTAATGATGACGCCAGCATATGCATGATTTGCAGCTCTATTTTGGGGCTGGTCACTCAATAATTAGCTAGAGAACAGATCCCCTCATTCTTTTAATCCAAAAAGATGCAAGGATATGCTTACCAATTGCAACATGCTGATTAATAACAATAGCTTGTTAGTTCACTTAAGTGTTGTGAGCTGAACCTTTATTTGGAGACAAACTAGATGTATTAATTAGTAACTTCTGTTGGTTACTGCTACTATATTTGTCACTTTATGTTCCTGTTGCATTGGGAGGACTGTATTACATTGTGCTTTTCATAGGTGTCATTGAACCCGTGGGACACATCCATTCCCTAGCAACAATATGCTCATACCATGCTGATGGCAGTGAATGGATGTGCCCATGGATTTCATGGCTTTCATGATTTCGGGGATGGCCTTGTTTGAATCTTCACTTCATGCTTTCATATATTTCTGTCATTTTCTAGATTTGATACCTGTGTTTTCATGAGTTGGTGCCTAAAGTGGGTTTCTGATCTGGCCTATGATGCACAATGTGGAAAAAAAACAATGAGGTGGCTGCACAACCGTTTACTGTTGTTATTGTTTTTTCATGGCTTGTTCTTGCTGATTTTCATGGCTGTCATCAAATCCATATGAACCATCCATTCTCTTGCAACATCAATTGGATGACGACAGAGAATGGATGGCCAGATGGGTTCCATGGCAGCCTTGATGTTCTATTCCTACTTATTTGCAGTCCCAAAGTTGCTGCTTTTCTGGACTTGTTTGCTACATGTGTAACCACCTGTGATGAGTACTTACATAAATTGCAGCACCAAATTCTAGAGTTGAGGCCATTTTTTTAGCCTATGATGTCAATTGTTTCTTTTCAACAAGATGAACCAAGCCATCGGTGTGGCATTTAGGATCATGGGTTGTTTCTTTCATCAATCCCTAGATCTTCAATGTCGCACTCATGCCTTGTTTCATGATTCATAGAGGACTGAGGCTAATTACAATTCTGATTTCATAGAAAATGACACCTTGCTATGTGGTTTTCCATGGGAAGCAACTTGGAATCTATAGAACCCGGTATGAATGCACTCAACAGGTCCTTGGATTCAAGAATGCAAGTTATTTGAAGTACAAAAATTATAAGGATGCACTTAGAGATTTCAAAGCATCTCTAGAAGCAGCAACTCCCCTCCCCTCCCAGCTGCTCCTAGATGATTGTTGTGAAGGAATTCCTATAGCTATTGGTAAGAGTGGCTGTTGGAAGAATGTGCTAATATTGGCTCTTTCTGACATGTGGTTTCCTCTTTGGATGAAGATAAACAAGTGTTCCTCGTGTAATTGCAATGTGTAGGCCAATGATGATAACAACCTAGGTTTCATTACCTGCCTTCATGCTTTGGTTCTGTGTCTCATGAACCAATGTCTTAGCTGGTTATGCTTTTGGACTGCTGTTGTATGTACTAAACTCATATTTATGCGGTTGATCTCTCTGTCACATTGGTTTTTAATTATCTCGAGGCAGGTATGATTAATTAATGCATCACAACAATAATTAGTCCTAAGGTCAATCTGATCAAAATCACTTTGTTGTTGTATCCTCTTGTCTGATCACATTTGTATTCTCAAATCTGTTGTTGTTTTCTCTATACACTGCTGGTTCTGGTATTTAGCCTATGGCTAGCCTGGCACCGACCGATGACAAAGGCAGTGGCTCCCGACCCTCTCGGCTTCCTCAGCGTCGTCTCTGGCGCCGTCCGCAGCCTCTTGCTCCGCGAAGCCATCGCTCTGTCCCTGCGGTGGCCGACGGCGCGAGCCCTTGGACGACCGGCACTGCACCCTTGCACAGTCGCACATCTCTTCTGTGCCCACACCGCACCACCTGCTTGTTGATCGATATCTGCCCATACCACAGCCCACAGCCACAGGTACTCGATTGGGTTGATGTGTTGAGTTGTGGATGGATGGGCGGTGGTGCCGATTGGAGCGCACGCGCATCGGTAGTTCTAGTGCTGGCGTCGAAAACCAAGCAGGCCAGCAACACCGTAGCAGGCAGCAGCAAGTGATTATTGTCTTTGCTTCTTCAGGCTGCCCGGGGCTTCTTCCTATGAGTTTTTCTCGCTAGAAACGCTCCGTCATTAATCGCTAAAAGTTCAAGTTAATTGGAAGAAAAAAGAGCTAAAACAGTGTTTATGACATTTCACTGTACCCAGCTCAAATGGCATCTCGCACGTGCCGTCGACACTGGGCCTTTTAGATGGATTTTTTTTTGATATAATATTATTTAAATAAATAATTATAAAATTAGATACCATTTTTAAGGAATTGCAAATCTAGTAACCTATCGGCAATTGAGCTGCCGATAGGGTGGGTACCCCCTATCGGCTACTCGCCAGCCGACAGGCGGCTTTTAAGAAATTGAAGTCTGATAGGATTTGGCTACTCGACAGCCGACAACTTGGCATGCCCACTAACCAGTCGTAACTATAACAGCTACTCTCTTTAACGCTCCAAGAATCCCTGACCTCTCAGGGCGTCGGCCACTGTTGGCCACGGTAGTTGACGCGATATTTTTTTTACAATTTTTCTTTTTTATTTTATTTTTCACTTTTCTATTTTAATTTTTTTTATTTTTCCCCTTTTTATTTTTCTCTTTTTTCATTTTTTTCTTTGCTTTTATTTTCCGGTTTTGTTTTTTTCCTGCTCTATACCAATCGGCGGGAGGATTCCTCACTGGAATCTTCTCGGCACCAGGCAGGCCGAGATTGGTAATATAAGCTCGTGGTGTGCCGACAGCCCGACAGGTCTTGCTCGAATGGACTCTTTTTTTTTTCAGCTCGTCTAAATCAGTTTGCACACCGACTTATTTATCCTATTACCACTAATCTAAATCCTAAGAGGCTTACTCCATGGGTATGCTATTCTAATATGATTCTATATATTATTTTTAAATCAAGGACGATATGTTGAAATTTGAAGCTAGGTAAATTCGTAACGGTGGTGTGACATAAGTTTTAGCGTACTTAGGATGTTTTGTTTTTCTTTTTGTTTACACCAAATTTTTGGAATGATGTCAGCAGTATCGGCTCAGGCGTAGCAGAATCGGACTCGTGGAGTTTAAATTAGACTATTTTCTTTTTACTTAAGAATTGTCTAGGACTCTGTATCAGCCCAGGGTACAAATATAGATCTCAGCTATTGTAACATTTTTCATCTCTCGATCAATGCACAATCTATTTTCCAGCTTCACGTCATCGCACTAGGAATAGGAGTAACGTAATTCTCGGCAAGTTCTTTGGTAGGCTACATCATTTGATCTCTTGCTAGATTTGATATTAATCAAAGTTATCGGTTCTATTCTGTTTAGTAAGGCTGCATCTTGTGATCCAACCTGTGGTGGTGCAACCAGCCATGTTTGTTTTCATGGATGAGAATGAGCCAGCCTGTGGTCAGAGGTCGCCGAAGAGTCGTCGGAAAGGTAGGGGGAGTCGTTGGAGAGGGAGGGGAAGTCGTCGCGCTGAGCTGGAGTCTGTGTGCACTCAATGACGGGGTTGGCAGCGGCGGGGAGGTTTTCATGGTAAACAAAAGGAGGTCATGAGAACGTCGCTGCCCGCTACAGCCGAGCCCGGCAGGAACGAAAGAATTTTTCGTTTCTCTAGGGCTATGCCCAGGGGTGCTTTGAGGGGCTTGCTAGCCTGGCTCGTGGGCTGGTCTAAGCAAACAAACAGCCTGGGTTGCACCCCCTAGGCTCAATGGCTCATCTGGACCAGGCAAACAAATATCCTCCTACTGATCCAACTTGTCACTCTCGTAAGTGCTCGTAAGGCTAAGGTGTGCGTGCATGCATTTATAAGAATGAGCCTGCATGCACATCTAAAAGATTTTAATATTACACATAAACCTTTATAAGAAATAGATGTAATTTTTTTACGTGACATACCCTTTTGTAAAATTATAATTTGTATATCTATTATAGTACTCATATCTATAATTAAAAAATGTTTGACTTCTTGAGAAATGAGAATCACTTATTTTAGGAACTGATGGAGTATTTTCTTCTGTAATTCTATATTCAAGTTTTTGAGTAAGCTGTTTAGACCTAAAATAACCTCAAAAATAAAATCATTTAAATTCATGGTTTAAAAATTTAGAAAAGACAACATTGAGCGATGTCCATCAACGAATACCCCACTGAATAGTTTCCTATAGCAAATTATAGAACAAATAGAGTAATATTTTCTAACTAAACGACTATGATTCTACATCTTCTGAATACGTAAATATACGTATCATAAATATGTGCCTAAAATATGTACTATTTTTTTATCTGACTATCAATAAATAAATAACCATCCACCCTAGTGTGGTATCCGCTGCTTTGCTGGACCAGGATGTGAACGATGACAAGAACATATAATGTGTTTGCTCCAGCACCTGTCACTGCGTTGGTGGTGCTTCTTTTGTCAGAAAACTTATCTAGCTCTCGTTGCCGGCCTGCGTGCCGAGGAAAAAATAATGTAAAGTTTGAGCAGACATGTGTTGCTCCTCTCTCGAGAGCTTTAAGTTTAATCCAAACCAGTTTAAGCTTTATCATATTTATCCTGTTGAGCCTACCCTTTGGGTTCTGTCAATTTCTAACGTGTTCCTTCCTGTTTGTTGCTCTTATGTGACTGTCGTTTGCTCTGACTTCAATCAGTGTTCCACTCTTGGCTTTGGTATGTACATGCTAGAGCCCATCAATATCTTTTTGTTTTCTGATCATGAATCATAACAAAAGAACAACAAAAATTCTGGTTTGGAATATAGGAGGCATTAACTCTCAAGCGAAATGGGATGCTTTGCGTAGTAAAATTGAAGAGAGTGCATGTCAGATTGTGTGCTTGCAGAAAACCAAGCGTAATAATTTTGACCCCTTTTTCCGAAAAAGTTTTGCCCCAGGTACCCGGACAACTTCAGCTTCTCCCCTTCGGTTGGGGCTTCTGGAGGTCTTATAACCATATGGAACAGCTGTCCTAGATGGCACTACGTACTATCCAATCTAATGCTTATGCTGTAACTGTAAAATTCCACAATACATTGGATAACAAGGATTTCCACTTGACTAATATTTATGGGCCTTCTGTCTCTTCTGAAAAGATGGCTTTTGTTACTTGGTTGACCAACCTGGATACCAGCAATTTTGATGACCGGCTCCTGGCTGGTGATTTCAATTTAATTCGATCTGCTGAAAATAGAAATAAACCAGGAAGGGACTTAGGTGAAATGCAATTGTTCAATGATTGTATTTTGGGCCTGGATCTTGTGGAAATACCTTTCAATGGTAGAAACTTTTCAGCTGTTGCCATCACTCGTCAGTGAATATGCTTAGTGATAAGCTGGACATCATCATTCAGTAATCATCTAGAAGTACTGAAAGAATCACATCGATGTTTAATGATAAGCCAAGGGCTATCAAGGATGGATGGATCTGATGACGATGAGGGTACTCCTCAGTAGTTAAGCGACTAAGATTGTCTACCGTCTGATCCTTTTGTTTCACTTCCTATCAGATATTGACATGCATGGAGTAAGCCTTGTTACTTGCATAATTATCAGTACTTATCAGTGTCTTTATACTGTTCATGATAATTAATCAAGGATATGACTCTCCAAGCAATGGTAACTTAGCATTGTAGAGACACAAAGTCACGAATCTATCCTGAATCGACACTGATTAGAGTGTCATATCTTGAGTTATTCTTTATTGTTCCGTGTAGGAGTTTCTTGTCCTCGGATAGAAACAGGTGTCCTCAATCTCACCAGCTGATGTTCATAGTTTTGATACTCAATACAGTAAAAACTATGTACACTTTAAACTTGGACCATTATTAACATCTCTTCAACTTGTCTAGTCTAATACTAAACTACGTAGAAAAAAAAAGTATCACTAGATTTATCTTGGAAAATAGTTGCAAATAGTACTCCCGCTTTTTTTTACAAGGAGAATTTTGTTTTATTATGATAAGACTTCTTGGATCGACAATTAGACTAGGAATATTTCATCCATGTGATACAATCATACAAAATTATGATAATGAGTAGGTAACTTTTTAAGAAGAGAATGTAATGGCATCAATTTTCGTTGCAAAAATTATACATTAATTGGTAGAACAAATCAGAACTTGTCCGGACCAAATGAAATAAGTCTTGTACAATTTCAACTGAGGGAGTATGACTTGACTAAGGGCATCAAAGTCATGAAGACCGCTAAAGACCTTAAGAGTGTTTCTTAAACTCACTATGTACGTCATCATTTGGAGAGCCATTTGAATAAAAAGACGTTCTTTATATATACGATAATGATATGGCCTGAGCGTCCGAACGGACGGACGCTCCAGTCCGAAATGCAACGCATGTCGTCTAAGCGTCGTTGCCACCGCCCCCCACCTGTTCTCTGTGTCGTCGCCACGCCCCACCCTGCCCTCTGCGTCGTCTTGCCCACCCCACCCTGCCCTCTACATGTCGTCGCCTAGCTCCGTGCGGCTCGTGCGACGTCGCCTTTTGCGCGCCGCCGAGCTCCACGTTGTCGGCGAGCTCCATGTCGTTGAGTCTGTGTTGTCGACGAGCTCTAGGCCGCCGCGATTCGTGCCACCAACATCCATGCCACCGCCCGAGCTCCACGCACCACCGTTGAGCTCTCTGTGCCGATGAGCCTCCGTTCGCCCAAGTAGGAGGAGATGTTGATCTAAAAAGCCTATGTTGCAATTTGCAAGCCTATGTTTCGAATGTTTCAGGTGTTTCGAGCGCATGTTGCATGTGCTTTAGGCACATGTTGCAGGTGTTGTGTTGCTAGGAGATGTTGCTCTGAAAGACTATATTGGAAGCCTATGTTTCAATTGTTTCAAGAGCATGTTGCAGGTGCTTCAGGTACATGTTGCAGGAGTTGTGTTTACGGATGTTGCAACAACAATATTATACATGTTTTAACAGTAATATGGGCATGTTCCAGTAGTATATCGCCTTGCAGCAACGATATTGTACATGTTTCAATAGTAATCGGGGCATGTTTCATTAATGTTGTAGTGGTGGGCTCCAAGGGCGTCCGTGCGGAAGCCAACATCCTCTGCGCACTGCCGCCATTGCCGCCCCCACCCGTTCTCTGCGTCGTCGCCGCGCCCACCCCACCCTCTGCGCGTCGGTGGCACCCTCCCCCTCCCGTTATCTGCGCTGTCGCCGCGTCCCATCCTGCCATCTGCGCATCATCGCCCAGCTCCGGGGCGCGCCGCCTTCTGCGTGTTGCAGAGCTCCGCGTCGCCGGCTCCACTTTGCCGCCAAGATCCGCGCCCAGACGCTCCGTCCCGGAACGTGCGTGCTCCTGTCCTCTGTGCACTGCTACCACTCCCCACCCATCCTCTGCGTCATTGCTGTCCCCAAGGGGAAACAGAGCAGTCGCGGGGCGTCCCAACGTCCGAGCGCTAATCCTTCCATTATAATATATCTTTCCGCCCGCCAACAATCTAGATGCCCTAAGGTGTAGTAGTGTCTTGTGACTATATCGCCATCCAAAATCGACACTTATTGATGACTGGAATACTGGATGGACTGAGAATAATTACGTTAGAATGCTAGATAAATAAATACGATAATTATTACTATTAGATGTGATATATATGGCCTCTATCATGCGGGCGGCACTGAGGAGCGTCACCACGCACCATTCCGCACTCACCTGCCCTCTGCTCAATAATCTCAATCTCTTAGCCATCCATACGCCATATCCACCATGCATTATACTATGCTCTATGCTCTACTAGCTGACTAGCTCTAGCTCTCATCTCACCCTCTAGCCCAACTACCCAAGTGGACCTCATGATATAAAGGGGAGGCCAGCTGAGCCCAAGGAATCAAGCGAGCTATAGCAAGCTGCCTGCGCGCTGTTTCTTCTTCCGGGCCTCCTCCTTCCTCCTCTCGATCGATCAAGCATCAAACAAGCTTGGTCTTTTGTTTCTGTCTAGTCGATCGAGGCAGGTACAGTCTGTCGCTGGACGTAGCGATCGACTACCATGTCGTCCTTGCTGTGCAGCCGCAGGAACAACAAGAAGGACGATGGCGAGCCACAGATCATCATCAGCACGCCGGCGGCGACGATGAGGAAGGGCCCGTGGACTGACGAGGAGGACGAGCAGCTGGTACGGTTCGTGCGCCTGTTCGGCGAACGCCGATGGGATTTCTTAGCAAAGGTGTCAGGTTTGCGCGGTGGCGGGTGCTTCGATCGATCCCTCTCCATGCATCGCCATGCCAGCGATCTTCAATATGATCTGCGTGCATGCATGAGGAGGATCGGTCGACCCAGTGACGTCTCGATCGAGCAGTGCCGTTAACCGTTTGCCTCTTCTTCTTCTTGTTCTCCCTCTCTCTGCGTCTGCATGCGGCTCTTGTGGATGGACGCAGGTCTGCGGCGCACCGGTAAGAGCTGCCGCCTCCGGTGGGTGAACTACCTCCACCCGGGCCTCCGCCGCGGCCGCATCACCGCCGACGAGGAGCGCCGCATCGTGGAGCTCCACGCGCAGTGGGGCAGCAGGTGGTCGCGTATCGCCAGGAGCCTCCCCGGCCGCACCGACAACGAGATCAAGAACTTCTGGAGGACGCGGACCAGGAAGAAGGCGCTTGACGAGAGGAGGGCCACTGCGGGTGCGGGTGCGGCCGCGACAGCGACGACGGCGGAGCCAGCGTCGTCGTCGTCCTCGGTGACGACATCCGAGTGCCGCCGCCCCGGATCATCCCCCACCAGAGGCGCCGCCACCACCACGCCGTCCTCATCGGGCTCGTCGTCGTCGCTGTGCGAAGGGCGCTGCAGCGGTGACGGTAACGGCGACGGTGACGGCGAGCTCGAGGAGGCGTCCACGCCCACCGCGGCGCCGGCAACCAAGCATGAGCAACAGCAACAGCAACAGCAGCCGCAGGAGTACTACGGTTCCAGCATGGACCAGCTGTGGAGCGAGATCGCAGCAGCCGATGCGGCGGCGATGAGTTACCTTGTCGGCGACGCCTGCTGGGGCGGAGCTGGTCATTATTACTATGGCGCTGCCGCTGAGCCGCCGCCGGCGTCGCCGCCGTGGGAGTGGGAGTACTGCGGCTCGGATTTTTCGCTCTGGAGGATCGACGACCAAGAGTACTACAAGAAGATGCTCGACTCCTCCTGATGATCATCCCCAGGCGTATCCATATCCATCACGTACCTACACTACACGCTTAATTTGGTAGTACGTGCTCTGTCAATTTGCTCATCATCCAAGCGAGGAACGAATTATTGAGTGGTAGGGATGATAGATAGATAGATCATCTATATATCTTAGTAAGAGCTTATTATGAATTTAGTAGATCATGGTGGTGGGATGAGAGCACTTTGTATTAATGGTGGTTTCAAACTAGTGTGATCGACTGAATATATATAGTTTGCATTTGTCTGAATCGATCGATCGATCTCCTGATCGACGATACTTATATATTGTGTAACCTCTACTTATTAGTTACTACTTAGCTTGTTGTGGCCTAAAAGATGGATGATATGAAATCTGTCGGTGATCGAGTTTTACCATGTGCATTTGCAGTTATATGTTTGCACTCTTCATGATTATTAGTATTATTATTAGGTGTGGTGACAAAAGAATAAGCTGAGAGCAAGCAGAACAATAATCAGTTGTGATTTCACCAAAGCGAGTACAGAGTATATATAGATAGATTCTCACTCCATTTTTTGCTCTATATATGTGCTACTTAATTATCATAAGTTCATGCCACTGAAGAAACACAAAATGAAAGTGAAAATATTTATGTCATGCAACAAGGAAAATAAATTGCTATTGATCCATCAAAACTTCACTAAAGCTTGCCTTGACTAAGATGGTATATATTCATCATTAGAAGCTACTAATAACGAAAGTGTTCTCGATCATGATGGAATAATTTCAGTTTGACCGCTCCTCGATCGTTGCAGGAGCACACGGACAGATATATAAACTGTGCCAGGCGTACGTGTGACGCGTGTCAATATATATGCAGACTTGCAAAGAAAATAAATAACATAATTGTAGAGACTAGTACAGAATCTGCACCAGGGAAATTGAAATTTATACCATGCATGGAAGGAATAATTCCAAGAGAGTGCACGCATGATGCATCCATGCATGCATGGCGGCACTGGTTGATTGCTTGCTGCATGGGAATCTAATAATGGGACCCTCTCTAGCTACCAGCATCTGTGATTAGAGATGCTTGGAGAGAGAAGAGATGCTTGGAGAGAGAGATCAAACAGAGAGCCAGCAGGCAACAGGAGGAGGAAGAAGAGCAGCAGGAGGCTGGCCTAGCGCCATTGTTGGTGCAGGTCCCTATCCAAACTTTTTCGTTGCGTGTGCAGTGCTGCCACCTTTCCATCCCTCCAATCGTGTCAGATTCCAAACCCCATCGCAAACTAACACTAGATTTTTGATACTTTATAGCAAGTGTATGTGTGAGAGTGATCGATGGAGATTAGTGGGTGATCCACATCGCCTGTACGTGGGAGCATATGCTGGACAATGAAAATGCTACACGCACACACACAAAAAAGAAAGTATCTAGGTAAATGCCCATTTAATTTACGCCACATCAGCCTTTTTGTTCCTTTTGTTTCCTGTTTTTGGCTAGTTTTTTTTTTTTTTTTTTTTTTTTTTTTTTTTGCTTTCCTGTCTAATAATATAGCACGACAAATCTCTTGTAGTCCTTTTGGAACAAAAACAATGTCCACCTGACCTCCTAAACTTTACTTTTCACTATCGTCATATAAAAAAAATTCTGATGCCTAAAACCATCAGGAATTACTCAAATACATGTAGGAATGCAATTACAGACAGCAAACCATGAGGAATTTGCCAACATGAGCCAGTAATCAGGAATTTGTTTACTTTAATACTATGATTTCTTAAAATCGGATAAATATTCACCTTTGCTTGTGAGCCAATTCCCGTTTTTCACCTGCTTGGGTTAGTCTTCATGGATCACTACAGGTCCAAACCCAGCATAGATGAGTTTGCTAGCGGGGGTTGACAAAAAAAAAAAGATCAACGATACTTTTAGAGGGGAAGACAAGCAGGAAGAAGAAACACCAGGGATGTTGGATCAATGATGTTGAAAAAACTGAGTCTTTTTTTATTTTGGGACAGAGGGAGTAGGTAGGTGCCGCCACGCTTCGTTCTCTTTGGAGGGGCCGGTCCTTGCAAGTTGAATGGAGGGTAACTAAAAAGGCCAAGTGGCTTTTGTGATAAGGGGGTTGAATGTATTAAAAAGAATAGAAATAAATAAACTAAAGCTGGTGATAAGGAAGCTAGTCTCTCTCTGTCTCAAGGTTGCGCACAAACAAACAATGCATGCATGCTTCACCTTTTCTTTCTTTCTTCTTGTGCAACAACTGCATATATATATACACACACACACTATCTACATGCATGCCTACCTTTTGGCCCAATCCCGATTAACCTAGCATTATCATCATCGTAAAAAAAATTACATCCACTAGCAGAGCAGCCACCAGTGTTAGTGGTGGATTCACCACACAGCTAGCCTTGTTTAGTGCGCGTGAGTGATGCATGGATGCCTGCCGGTCCTCTTTGTAGGTTGTAGCGCTAGTGCGTGTGGTATAGCAGCTAGTAACACGTACGGACAGCAGCAGGCCGGGACACGGATGCATGGTGACCTCATCGGCTCATCGCATCCGTTAAATATTTGTTCCCCACTGACCAGCTCTTCTCGAATTCTCGACCGTTCACCTTTATTTTTCTTGTTTTTTATAATTTATTCCCATATGAAACAAATTAATTGGCATTTTCTTTTCTTTCACTACAACGAACTCTGTTTAACTAGTTAATTAATTCATCGTTACATTAAAAGCTAGCTAGCTAGCTAGCTTGCCTATTGTTAATTAACTTATTTTGCCCCCAAAGAAATAACTTATTCAGGAATAAATATGCGTTAGATAATAAAAAGTATGGCGTGAAAAATACGGCCATGTACGTTGTCTATTCTTCAAATTAATGCTATTCACACAACAGCTGAATAGGTTCCATCTTTCCCGCCGATTATCTGTACATCTTGGATTCTATTATTCTTGCCACTTTCTGTGGTACTGGAAAGTGATAAAAAAAAAGGGTTCAGCCCAATTTTTATTTTTATTTTTTGCAAAGCACAGACGTAGATTTCACAAGGAAGCTAACGGGTGTTTGGTTCTTTAGTCGCTCATAAAATTTATGTCACATCGAATGTTTAAATACTAATAAGGAGCATTAAATATAGATTAATTACAAAACCAATTACATAGATAGAGGCTAATTTGCGAGATGATTTTTTTAAGCCTAATTAATCTGTCATTAGCACATGTTTACTGTAGCATCACTTTGTCAAATCATGGACTAATTAGGCTTAAAAGATTTGTCTCGTAAATTAGTCCCAAGTTGTGCAATTAGTTTCGTAATTAGTCTATATTTAATACTCCATGCATGTGTCCAAACATTCGATGTGACAGAAATTTTAGAAGGCACTGCATGAACCAAATAGGACCTAAACGCTTAATAGGTCGATATAGATGGTACATGACAGACATGCTACAGGGGGCTCCAACTCTCAACTTACTCCCTCCGTCCCTGATAAGTCAAATTTTTTAAACTTTCATCGAATTTCTAGAAAAAAACATTAAGATTTATGGTATCAAATTAGTATAATTAGATTTACCATATAATATATTTTCATAAAGTGCTCATTTTATGTCATAAATGTTGTTACTCTCTTCTATAAAATTTGTCAAACTTAAAAAGTTTGACTGACACGAATTCTAGGAATTGATTTATTTGGGGACGGGTGGAGTAATTGTGTATCATTCATGGCACTATTCATCAAAGTCGTTTTTTTCTCTTCTCTCAAATGAAATAGGAGCCAGCAGGACAAGCTACTATTTCTAGATCCTCTGACTCCGACTCCTCGGCCAATGTAGCACGGAGCCAGAGAGCCATGAGGAGGCCGGCCAAAAAGGCCCTTAGAGTTAGGCCACGTTTGGCACGGCTCCACTTCACTAGTGAAGTCATTTTTTTTAGCTTCAACTCCACGAACAACACTTCTGGTGGAGCTGAAGCTATTTTTAGACCAAATTTGGCAAAATAGCTCCACAGGTTAAAAAACAGCTTTTAAAATTTAAATTGACTATTATACCCTTCTCTTCCTCCTGTATTTCCCATCTTCTCTTCCCTGCGACTTCTCTTTCCTCCGCATGCCCACGCATCGACCCCGCTGCTTGTGAGCTCAAGAAGATGGTCGTGACGCACGGTGACGGCCTCACCCCGGCGATTGCGCGTCTTGGTGGCCACGCGCGTGACACCCACGTGCCCCTCCCAAGTTAGGGCAAATTTGGCACCCCCGCATGGTAGGGTCCACGTGCACGGGTTGGAGCTGAGTGAATAAAACCATTATTTTTATCTCCATCCCACCTTAAACTCATGCGAGAGCATGTTTAAGGGACTCCAAAAAACGAAGTCGTTTGGTTTTACCTAGTTTGACACAAAATGACTCCGAACAGCTCATGAAGCAGGTGGAAAAACCGTGCCAAACGGGGCTTTACTGTTTGAGTTTCCGTACAATTTTGTTTTCTTAAATCCAAAGATGTGAATAGATCTAAATGTTTATTTAACTGAATCAGTAGGTATATATCGACACGACGATGCGCGATGCACACATATAGACAGGAATACTATTTTTTAGAAAAATAATTTGATCTAATAATCTCCGCATATGTTATATAAAGTGTACTTTATCCATTATTATATATGAGACCAATCTCTAGCGGATTAAAACATGCTTTGAAAAATTAAACGAGGAAAAGGAAAAGAAAAAGGAGACAAAACTGCTGTCATCAGAACATGGGTATATAAACTTTGGGCCTCCATTCGAAACGTCAATTTGGGCTGGGCCACACGTCGCCATGGATCCGGGCACTCGCATGCATCCACATAGGAGGGCTGGGCCTTTGCTTCAAACCTATCCTTGCCTGTGACGTGTAGACCGTAGCCACCAGATGTTTTACTAGCAAATATACCTGCTGTCGTTAATCTCGTTGCATGGTCATCTTAGGATTTGCAGCTCGATGTTTATTCAAATTACGTCCCTCTTAGGTCTCTTGGGTGTGTGTGCGTGCATAGTGCTCCCTGCTGCGGAACGATGGGTGGCCAGAATGATATGCATGCATTCATGCCTGCCTACATGAGGTTAATATAGGGTTTTGGTTGAGCGGTGAGCCGTAACAAAAAAATTGTGAACTATGAGCTGCGAAAAAAAAAAGATTGTGAGCCATGCACCTTAAAATTTTCTAGATTGTTTGGTTAAAACAACTATAAAAACTATCCACTCTCTTTATCTCCCTTGCAACAGCTATAAAACATCGCTCTATTTCCACCCATTTGGAATAGCAGAAAACCAAACACCAAAGGCAAGGTCCAAGGTGCTACGAAAATTATACTGCGCGAAAGCAGCTCTGTCGACATAAAATTTTCGTCTCTGTGCCGAGGACACACGCAGCAAGCCAGAAGGGTCCGCTCGATGGAGCAGATCCGCCTAGCTTCAATGCAAGGGTGGTCGATCCTGCGCAATCCTCTCGAGACGTGCCAGTTAATTTGACCCTGCAATTGACAATGAGAGAAAGCTCATCAGTAATTAAGGGCGGAACGGGCCGGTGTTGCCAGACAGTCCTGAATGTGCGGCTCTAAGAGGCGATATGAGAGGAGATCGACTAAATAGTTGATCCCAGCATATTTACAAGAATGAATCGGTTAAAACTCATGGGGTTGTATAGGAAGAATAGGTTATCATTCAAGATAAATGTTATTTAAGCAAATATTAATCAATGACAATAAGGTATCAACGGTGATCAGTTTGTACTGAGCCAATGATTATAAGTAACCGAACTCCTTTTTATATAAAGAAATAATTCAACATCACTTAACCATTTAATAAAGATAAATCTAATGAACATGTTAGATCTCATCTATCGTCATGACCAGTGGGGTATAAGGCAGAATCATGCAGGCCGTAGAAACAACAATAGACTCAACGACCCTAACTCATTACTAATATCAGTGGGGCATGAGGTAGAATCATGCAGGCCGTAATATAATAACAAGATCATAAGACTAACATATCTTTCAACTTATCTCTACTTCAACGATCTCGTAATGTGAACTGTTCGTGAAAGCATTCGATATCGGCTAAATAGCCGATTCAGGCATAGCGCACAGTTAAGGTCATGCCTTCTCAGGAACGGGTCTACCAACTAACGATCCCCGCTCCACGGTGTCAACAGTAGGGTGAGAGGCAGAATCCCACAGTCCGTGATGACGGGCCATGAAACGGTTTTCATTAGCTAATAGATTTGCTCAAGATCGAATATGCCTTAACCGCACGCTATGCACAATTAAGATTGACGCAAAACAGTCGATAAAAACATAACTCATCGCTTAAGATGTAGATTAGACCAGTTTTAAATTAGCAAACGATGAGTTAAACAAGATGTAAGGCCGATCCAAACCAATCTCAATCGGGTAGAATGATATTGTTGTAATTAGATAAACAATGAAAGCAATAAGTAATATCGGTAACTTAATAAATCTATCAAAGACCGCCATGCTAAGGTAGAACCAATAACTTAACCTTGATCTAATTCAAGCAGTGGGGTGTGAGGCAGAATCACACAGGGCATACTTGAATTAGATAAGAGTCGATAACTAGCCTATACCAGAGTCGCAGTGGGAGTCGACCGGATCGATGCAGCCATATGAACAGAGGTATAAACCATGACGGTACTTACAGACAAGCAGTGGAGGTCGACCGGATCGATGCAGCCATACTTGCTGAAGAACTCGCCGAGATCTACTCTACTCCTACTCCTAAGGGGTGGTCGGAGCCAAAAAAAAGTAATTGACTTTGTATTTGATTGGTTGATGATTTTACAATAGCCAGGGTTTGGTATTTATACCCGGAGCCTAAAAACGAACCTTACTCGAATTCGACCCAATACAATTCTTTGGTATGAAGGAAACATTCCTATCTTAAGACAACTTGGACTCTAATCTTTCCCCTTTTGTAGAGTCCGATATGTATTTTCTTGGCACCAATCATATTCTATCATTGTTATCTACTGACGTCATTCGAAGAGAATGGATCCAGTGTCGCATTCGATCCAGCAGATATCAATCTTTACTCTATCGATTTCTTGATTGGCATAAGTCTGGAAGCCTACGAGTTCCCGCGCTTTCCTCCCAAATTTTGGTGTAAACACATGCCCCCCAATTTCGGGATTAAATGATTTTATCCCGAAATTCCGGTTCACTGGTTTACCATGCTGCAACTGCACCATCCGAGATATACGCACGACTCCTGACTTCCTGGCCTGAGTTCCATATAACATCCTAATAGTATATCTTGCAACTTACTCGGCATGTTCGCTTTCTCCTTTCTTCTTACGCCAACTTCAAACAGCCGACGCCATCATCGACGAGGCCTCAAACCCTAGCAGATCATCCGTTCCAACGAACCATCGTCCAAGCAATCTTCGCCAGTTCCAAACCAATTTTCGACCGCAATAGCGACCGTCGACCACGTCCCCGAGGTATATCTCCAAGTCCCCATTTTTTGAGTATCGACCGGCACCCCATATCTTCTTTTTCTTGAATTTATTTTTTATCTGATTTCTAGGAAATGAGGAACGAGATCTTGATTCCATCAGCTGTCGTCCCTAATGCTTACTTTCTCGGGCCTATGGGTGATTCTGATCCATCCAATTTTATTCGCCAAGAAACCAACCAGATCCCCTTTAAACAATATGTAGTGGATTCATCCTCCTGGAACAAAACTTTCTTCAGAAACTGGCCTAACACACCTAAGGGATGGAGAGATTGGTTCTGTCAGGTATCTGCGAAAAAAGGCGGAGACTGGGAGCTTTATGATCTGAACCAATGCTTAACACTTTCGTTGTCCGAAATGGAGAGAAATGATTCACTTTTGATCTCCGCTTCTTACTTCTGGTCTAATGCCCTGAACGCTTTTATTTTTAGTCACGGTCCAATGACCATCACTTAGGAACCATCGTTGCTTCCTCGGTTAATGACAAAGTGAGTTGAGTAACTCGAGCTTAGGAACCATCGTTAGGATCGTCGCTTCCTCGGTTGATGATTATCCTCTCGTTGCGAGCATATGTGTGCTCGTGCTCGATGAACGCCCACATGTCAGCGAGGTTAGTTCTCATGGGAGCGGAGACAGCCAGCCTGTCCTAGTGCAGAAGGCGACCTGCTAGGCCGTCCGAGCAGCGTGGGCTGCAAATTTTGTAACGGGCCGTAAGCAAACATCCAACTCCGAACGGCTGAGCGGCTGAGCCACAGCGCTGCGCTCCGCAGCTCCGCCCCCGCTTCCGGTTCCCTCCACGTTAGTACCACCTCGCTAGCTGAAGGGGCATGAGGCGGTCGAACGCGCTATAAAACAAGGCGCAGGGCTCTGTCCAACTCATACCTTTCTCGGCCTTTTGGCTAAGATCAAGTGTAGTATCTGTTCTTATCAGTTTAATATCTGATATGTGGGCCATGTGCTCATTTCGATATTAAATTTGTTTTTTGTGGGGGAGGGGTCACCACAGTGGCTTGCCATTGGGCCCCTCGAGCGTCGCTTGGCCGTTGCACTGCTGGCTGGGACTGGCGCACCCCAACCAATACCAAATCAGACTTTACTTTGGCTGGAAACAGTGGGATGGATCCAGCAGCAATGTAGATAAACAGGAAGGAGAACCAAAAAAATTATCTATAATATACATGTTTCAACAATTTTCTGGGACGTAGTTTTTGTATTATATATTATGTATTGTATTTGTTTCTATAAAAAAACGCCTTTAAACCCTGTGCTGCCTGCGAATATCGAAACGTATCGGAAGCAAAGCAGGTAGAAAAGCCCCTCAAAACCCACGCTGCAGCCGCGGTCACGAGCTTGCGGAGACAAGCACCCCACTATTCCCACTCCGGCGACGAGGCGCGAGTGACGACTGAGGAGGCGATGAGAGGCCGCGCGTCCCATCTCCGCGCGCTCCTCTCGCGAGCGCTCTCTCCCAGCCTCCCTCCTCGCGGTCGCGCTCTGCCTCAGGTACTCGACGGCTCTCCCCCGTCTTTGGCGTGCGTCGAGCGATGGATCTCCGCTCGCCCTTGTGGGAGTGGCGCTGAGATGTTCGGAGCTGGGTTCCTCGGGCGCGCGTGCTTCTTCTCCAGCGACGCCGCGGCAGCGACACAGGGCGGGTCGAAGCCCCCTGCGCCGGCGGCGGCGGGCAGTGCGGGCGGCGAGGGAGGGGATGATGGTCAGTCTGGGAAATCTGAGCAAGCGGACGCCAGAAAAGCCGTCCGCGGAGGGGTAAGTCATGGATTGCACTAACCCAAAGCTATTGGATTCCTAAAAATTTCTGATGCCTAAAACCATCAGGAATTACTCAAATACATGTAGGAATGCAATTCCAGACAGCAAACCATGAGGAATTTGCCGACATGAGCCAGTAATCAGGAATTTGTTTACTTTAATCCTATGATTTCTTAAAATCGGATAAATATTCACCTTTGCTTGTGAGCCAATTCCTGTTTTCACCTGCTTGGGTTAGTCTTCATGGATCACTACAGGTCCAAACCAGCATCAATGCCAAAATCAGACCTGACAGAGGGTAATTGGTAGTGATGAGCTTCCCCATCTTCCCAGACCCAGCAATGGTAGGAAGATTGAACAGACAAGTGTACATCCAATGCCATCATGTGGACTAGGAGGATAAGAAGTTTGGTAGACGAACTTGTGTGACTATTGCCAGTAAACACTGCATATATACTAAAATTGTAGCTGCCGATGCTTAGCCGTGGTAACCTTAGATTGTAAATGAAGGATAAAACTCCACCAGTTCTTCTATCCTCTTTTCCTTATATTAAAATGTCCTATAGGGATTTGAGAAAAACTGAATTGCAGCATATAGGGAAGGGCTACTGCAGCAGATTGAGGAAACTTCATCACCTTTATTACATGGACCCACGTGTCAGTGACAGACGGGAGGAAAGGGGATTTAGAAAAAAAAACTGCTTACTCTCTTCTGTTTGAGGAATTGAGGGGGAGGCTTTGAGGGATTGAGAAACAATATAGGGAAAGAGGGTTGAGAATTGGATCCGCTGGAGCAGTTTTTTCACCTCACTATCCTTTATGCCAATTTTTAGGAAAAGGAGATTGTTTTTCTCAATCTGGTGGAGTTGCTCTAACGACCTTATTTTAAGAAACAAGGGTGAAGAGACCAAATCAAAGATTAAGGGTTACACTCCGGACATTCATTTAGGGGAATAAATTTAAATGAACTTCTTAGTAAAAAAGCTTCTTATATGACTTTCTCTGTAAAACCCCCGCTACAACCATGGTGGTTCATAAAATTCAATTTTTCAACCACATTCAAGTAATAACTAAGTAAGCAACACCTAAGTGACACAACCATTATATATGATCTCCTTATTATAATAAGGGGACTCCTCAGATGCAGATGAGTGTTTTGATGCCTATCAACAGTTTTTTAGGCTCCAAATCCAACGAGATTAAGGTTTGAAATTTAGGATTCGGAGTTTGGGGTTTCATCGACAGGAGCATCGCCAAGAGTTTTTCTTAAACTCACTCTCTAAATCCTCATTTGGAAAGCCATTTGCATAAGAATCATTATATATATATATATATATATATATATATATATATATATATATATATATATATATATATATATATATATATATATATATATATATATATATATATATATATATATATATCTTTCCACCTTCTAAGGGTTTCTCTATATCTTGTCCGCACTTTGGAGAGCCATCGATCCCCACTCTTCATCTTTAACTAGTGAGAAAACATGAATAGAATTAATATGGCAATATTTTGAGATCCAACCGAAGAAGCCATTGAAATGTTTTTTTCCACCAAATTAAAAATCTCTATTTCTATCAATATGGAAGGATATAAAGAGACACTTGAAGTTGCTCTAAGAGGTGGCAACCTTTAGAAGGAAGGTCGCTGACTGCAAGAAGGGTTAGCGGTGGTGGCGGGCATAGAGCCGACAGTGCAAGGCAAGGCAAGGCTGCGTTGGTATATCATCGGTTGGTACGGTGGAATAGGGTAGGCAGGGCCATCATCGAGCTGAGAGGGGTTAGTGTGACTGTAGCCGCCAATGACAGTGAGGAGGATACCGTGTCATGGCAGCATAGATGAGTTTGCTAGCGGGGGTTGACAAAAAAAAAAAGATCAACGATACTTTTAGAGGGGAAGACAAGCAGGAAGAAGAAACACCAGGGATGTTGGATCAATGATGTTGAAAAAACTGAGTCTTTTTTATTTTGGGACGGAGGGAGTACGTAGGTGCCGACACGCTTTGTTCTCTTTGTAGGGGCCGGTCCTTGCAAGTTGAATGGAAGGTAACTAAAAAGGCCAAGTGGCTTTTGTGATAAGGGGGTTGAATGTATTAAAAAGAATAGAAATAAATAAACTAAAGCCGGTGATAAGGAAGCTAGTCTCTCTCTCTCAAGGTTGCGCACAAACAAACAATGCATGCATGCTTCACCTTTTCTTTCTTTCTTCTTGTGCAACAACTGCATATATATATATATATATATATATATATATATATATATATATATATATATATATATATATATATATATATATATATATATATATATATATATATATATATATATATATATATATATATATATATATATATAACTACTACCCTGTAGCTGGCTACAAAATAACTTATTCTGTAGCCACTTTGAGTTACGATAATTACTATGTTAATTTACAAGATTATAGTAATGTCGGGTACCTTAGAACGGGGTACCCCAAGCAAACATCAAATGGGTCGCTCAAGTCCCATCTAAAAAATAAAGCTAGAAGGTAAGCCGTGGGCCCCTCACCCACCACGACCGAGCCCGAGGGGTCCTCCTCCTCGCCTCGAGCCTCGAGCAGGAGGTCTCGGCATCCTGACGCAAACTCCGCCTCGCGCGAGGCTCTTCAGGGAAGGCCTCGGCAGGGAACGCCGTCTCCGCCTCGCCCGAGGCTCTCCACGGAAGGCCTCGGCAGGGGGTGCATTCTCCGTATCGCGCGAGGCGTCTCGCACAAGGCCTCGGCAAGGAGCCCGATCTCCGTCTCACGCGAGGCCTCATTCTCCGTATCGCTCGAGGCTGGGTCGTCCGCAGCCCGTCACCCCCCGCCTCGATCGACCCTTCAGACAGCGCGTCATGTCTCATTAATGTTTCAACCACTCCCGCAATCTCAGCCGGACGATGGCTCAACGCCATAGAATGGCCGACGGGACCCGAGGTCGCATCAACGCCATACCGGCCGGGACAGGGCACGGCGGGGATTACCAGCCACTATGTCCTAACGCTGTGTCCACGATCAACGCCATACCGGCCGGGATAGGGCACGGCGGGGATTACCGGCCACTGTGTCCTAACGCTGTACCCACGATCAGCCGCCCACTCGAGGCCTCGGCACTGTACACCAAGGTCTCGGCTATCTTGGGGTTCGTGCCTGCCGAGACCCCTCCACCGCGGTGCAGCCTCGGCATTGACCAAGTCTCGGCCTCGCGCACAGTCCGTCCACAGTGGCTTGCACGTTCACCGCCGCACCCACTCCGAGGCAGTCCCGGAGCTCCCACGACGCACAGGATCTGATGGGACGTCCACGCCGCCCTAGTGCTCCAAAGGACGGACCACTCCGATGACCACGCCGCCACAGGAATAGGCTACAGGGCCCAGATACGCCGCCTCTGTTCACACGACGCCGTATAGTTAGCTCATGTACCGTCCTTGTCCTCCCTTCAGGCTATAAAAGGAGAGGACTTGGGCCGTTTTGGGGGAGAAAGGAGAACACCTTGTAACACACACACACACGCACATCCCTGCCGCCTGAGAGCAACGCCTCAAGCGGCCCGCACGACACCCTGCCGGGACCTGGGACCAGCTCCCTCTCTCCCTTAGCTTGTAACCCCCTACTATGAGCACTTCGGTGCAAGGAATACAAGATCGACCTCTCAGACTGGATGTAGGGCCTCGATTGCCTGAACCAGTATAAACCTTGTGTCTTTTTGCATCACCATCCGTAATTGGGAGCACGCAAAATAAATTCACTGGTTGGTAGAGGACCCCCCGGTCCAAAACACCGACAGTTGGCGCGCCAGGTAGGGGCCGCTGCGTGTCAATTTCGTCATCCCAGCAGGTTCCGGATGGCAGATCCTGTACGACCATTGCATCTCGGCACCGTGGTTTGGTTCAGGAGCCTAGAGTTCATGTCTCTAGGGCATGAGTACGACATGATACTCCTCACCCCTCGAGCCCCATCGTCCGACGATGAAGTTACGCACCGGCAGCCCAGGCGCAGGCGGCGCCCGGGCGGCCACTCTCGCCGCGCTCGCCAAGCACGGCACGAACAAGGCCACCCCGACGCTACATGAATCCAGGGCGGCACGCCACCCCCCGCCGATATCCTACGACCAGCTGTTGGCACAGGGTCCCTGACTGGGGACCTGTCTAGCCTGAGCTTGGACAAAGGAAAGTCGCCTACGGCACGCGGCGATGCCTAGTCGTCAAGCTCCGCTCCACCACTCCTTGAAGAACCGACCCCGACGGGGCAGAATCTGGCGACGACACCATCTCCATACCCCTTTGGGTTGAGAAATGCCGCCGCCTCTTACGCCTACGCTTACACTGCCGCTCATGAGCATCCCTCGGAACGCCACCAGCGCTTCGCTCTCGACCTAAGCACCCACGCCGACTCCTCGGATGAGAACGAGGCATGGCCCGGAGTGGATTTCTCTGGACTCAACGACCCTGGGGCTTTGCGCCAGTTCTTGGCCGCAAGCGACTACTGCTTCGGCTACTCCGACTCCGACGACGAAGGCACCTACGACCCCACTCGCGAGTGCTTTCACGTCGGGCTCGGGATGCCGAGGGCGTGCGAAGAGGACGAGGGGGCAGGTAGCCGTTCCCCGCTTCGCCCAGGTGTGGGCGCCGCCACACCTCCACGCGCCGTCCTGTCGGCCGCACGAAATGAGAACGTCGCTCTTGCGCGACCTCAGCGTCCAGACCTAGAACAGCTCCGTGAGCTCCAGGCCAAGGTCGAATAAGACCAACTCCTTCTGCAGCAGCTTCGAGACTCTCTCGAACAGGAACAACAAGGTCACGGCGAAGGCGGGGGAGCCCGACGGAGGGCCCGCGATGTGCATCACCACATCCATGACGACGAAGGGAGTGAGCAACCCCCAGTCTTCAATCGCGCTAGCTAGAACGTCGCGGCTGCGGCAATGCTGGTCCACGCAATGCCCGAGCCTTCTACCATGGAGGGGCGGCGGGTCCGCGGTGAGCTCCAGGATCTCCTAGAGACCGCCGCGGTTCAGCAGGCTGAGAGTTCCGCCTCCCGACGACACGGGGGCGCCTCGAACCTGCCCACGGCACCGCCTCGGCAGGACAGGGAAGCCCTAGCTCGTCCTGAGCCCGACCGAGCGCCGATAGCCCACAGGGCCCCTGTGCTTCTAGACCGCCTCGGCAATCAACGCGAGGTACAGGGAGACCATGAGGTGGTCAGCAGGCGACGACGCCACGACAACGAGGGGCCCGCTCGGGGCTACCACCCACACCGAGGCGATCGCTACGACAGCGGGGAGGACCACAGTCCTTCCCCTGAACCGCCAGGCCCTTGGGTCTTCAGTAGGGCCATCCGCGCTGCTCTTTTCCCCACCCAGTTTTGGCAACCAGCCAATCTCACGAAGTACAGTGGCGAGACCAACCCTGAACTCTGGCTTGCCGATTTCTGCCTGGCCTGCCAGCTAGGTGGTGCGGACGATGACCTGCTCATCATCTGCAACCTCCCTTTGCTCTTGTCAGACTCAGCGCGAGCCTGGCTCGAGCACCTTCCTCCCTCGCAAATCCACGACTAGCACGACTTGGTTAGGGTCTTCGTCGGGAACTTCCAGGGCATATACGTGTGCCCTGGGAACTCCTAGGATCTTAAGAGCTATCGCCAGAAGCCGGACGAGTCTCTTCGAGACTTCATCCGGCGCTTCTCCAAACAGTGCACCGAGTTGCCCAGTGTCGGCGACTCGGAGATCGTCTAGGCTTTCCTCTCCGGCACCACTTGTCGGGACTTGGTTCGAGAGTTAGGTTGGAATGTGCCACGCTCTGCTACCGCGCTCCTCGACATCGCCACCAGCTGAAAGGTCCTAATATGGCTAGAGGGGGGGGGTGAATAGCCTATTTAAAAATCTACAAATCAACTAGAGCAATTTGATTAGTATGACAAATAGCGTAATGCAAACTTGCTCTAGCTCTACAAGGGTTGCAAGCCACCTATCCAATAATTCTAGTTGCAATGATTACTTAGGCACACAAACTTGCTATGTAATTACTCACTAAGAGCTCTCAACCTTGCTACTCTAAAGAGCTCAACTAGATGAATATAAATAATAAAGCAAGCTCTTAATTCTAATTACACTAAAGAGCTTGTGTCAACTAGTTTGCAAGAATGTAAATAAGTAAGTAGAGTGATTATACCGACGTGTAGGGGATGAACCAATCACAAGATGAATATATAGCCAATCACCGGGAGAATGCCAAAGACAAGAGACAATTGATTTTCTCCCGAGGTTCACGTGCTTGCCAACACGCTACGTCCCCGTTGTGTCGACCAACACTTGGTGGTTCGACGGCTAAGAGGTGTTTCACAAACCTCGTCCACACAATTAGACACCGCAAGAACCGACCCACAAGTGAGGTAACTCAATGACACGAGCAATTTACTCAAGCAATGCACTTGGATTATCTCCCAATCTACCTCACAATCACCGAAGGCGGCCATGAACAATCACCAACTCGTGCCGATTCTTCACCATTGCTCCAACCGTCTAGGTGGTGGCAACCACCAAGAGAAACAAGCGAAATCCGCAGCGCAACACGAATACCAAGTGCCACTAGATGCAATCACTCAAGCAATGCACTTGGATTCTCTCCCAATCTCACAAAGATGATGAATCAATGATGGAGATGAGTGGGAGGGCTTTGGCTAAGCTCACAAGGTTGTTATGTCAATGAAAATGAGCAAGAGTTGTCCCTTGAGCCGGCCATGGGGCTATAAATAGAGCCCCCATCAAATAGAGCCGTTGTACCCCTTCACTGGGCAAAACACGCTCTGACCGGACGCTCTGGTCATACTGACCGGACGCTGGCCCTCAGCGTTCGGTCGCCCGATGGACGCCACGCGTCACCAGCTTTAAACGCTGGTCGTTAGATTTCAACGGCTGTGAAGCTGACCGGACGCTCCGGTCAAAACTGACCGGACGCTGAAGCCCCAGCGTCCGGTCGTTTCTAGTAAGCTCCCTGAGGCATGTTTTTTCGACCGGACGCGTCCGGTCCACCTTGACCGGACGCAGACCAGCGTCCGGTGCTCAACCCTAGCGACTGTGCCGTCTGACAGCTCGACCGGACACAGCCCTTCAGCTCCGGTCGCTGAGTGACCCAGCGTCCGGTCAGTAGACCGATGCCAGCATCATTTTGACCAACTCCATTTCAACTCTAACTTCTTCACCCTGGCTCAAGTGTGCCAACCACCAAGAATTTTGCATTCGGCGCAATAGAAAATAGACATTTCATTTTCCTAAAAGCACCGAATTTCAAGGGTGTGCATGCATTGTTTGTTTTCAACCCTGCAAACACCTTGTGCACATGTGTTAGCATATTTTCACAAATATTTTCAAGGGTGTTAGCACTCCACTAGATCCTAAATGCATATGCAATGAGTTAGAGCATCTAGTGGCACTTTGATTACCGTATTTCGATACGAGTTACACTCCTCTTAATAGTACGGCTATCTATCCTAAATGTGATCACACTCACTAAGTGTCTTGATCACTAAAACAAAATGGCTCCTATATTTTATACCTTTGCCTTGAGCCTTTTGTTTTTCTCTTTCTTCTTTTCCAAGTTCAAGCATTTGATCATCACCATGCTATCACCATTGTCATGATCTTCGTCATTGCTTCATCACTTGGAGTAGTGCTACCTATCTCATAATCATCTTGATAAACTAGGTTAGCACTTAGGGTTTCATCAATTAACCAAAACCAAACTAGAGCTTTCGCCAGCTTCGCCTCGGGTGAAGAGGCTGTTGGAGCCATCTTCCCCGACACCGACACCAGGGGTAAGCGGAGGGACGAGGCCCCCGAGGCCTCAGCCTCCCACCTCCCCAAGAGAAAGAAAAAGGGGCGCCTGGGGAAGCAGGAGGTCCTGAAGGCTGATCTGGTCGTGGCCGCAGAAGGCAAGAACCCCCGAGGCTTCAAAGGCCCTAGGCCCTTCGACGACATGCTCAAGAAACCCTACCCTTACCACCAGGGCCCGATCAAGCACGCTCTCGAGGATTGCACCATGCTACGGCGTTACTACGCCAGGCTCGGGCTCCCCGACGATGACGCCAAGCAGAAGGGCGCCAGCGACCGGGATGAGGACAAGGACGACAGGTTCCCCGAGGTACGCAACGCCTTCATGATCTTCGGTGGGCCCTTGGCATGCCTCACGGCGCGGCAGCACAAGAGGGAACACCGAGAAGTCTTCTCGGTCAAGGTGGCCACCCCCCAGTACCTCGACTGGTCCCAAGAGGCGATCACCTTCGATCGAGATGACCACCCTGACCATGTTCCGAATCCCGGGCAGTACCCACTGGTTGTCGACCCGATCATCGGCAACACCCGACTCTCCAAGGTGTTGATGGACGGAGGCAGTGGCCTCAACATCCTCTACGCTAACACCCTGGAGCTCTTAGAGATCGACCGATCGAGGCTCCGAGGCGACATCGCACCCTTCCACAGCATCGTGCCAGGGAAGCGCACGTGACCCCTCGGGCGCATCGACCTTCCTATCTGCTTTGGCACCCCCTCCAACTACCGCAAGGAAGTCCTCACCTTCGAGGTAGTCGGGTTCAGGGGAGCCTACCACGCCATTCTGGGGCGGCCGTGCTACGCCAAGTTCATGGCAGTGCCCAACTATACCTACCTCAAGCTCAAGATGCCAGGCCCTAGCGGTGTCATCACGATTGAGTCCATGTACGAACATGCATACGATTGCGACGTTGAATGCATCGAGTACGCCGAGGCTCTTGCAAAGGCCGAGACCCTCATCGCCCACCTCAACCAACTCGGTGGTGAGGTGCCTGACTCCAAGCGTCGCGTGGGGGCGTTCGAGCCCACGGAAACCATCAAACTCATCCCGGTCGATCCCGCCTGCCCCGACAACCGAGCGCTGAGGATCAGCGCCACCGTCGACATCAAATAGGAAGCCATGCTCGTCGACTTTCTCTGTGCAAACGCCGACATATTCGCATGGAGTCCCTCGGACATACCGGGCATACCAAGGGAGGTCGCTGAGCATGCCCTGGACATCCGGGCCGGATCTAGACCCGCGAGGCAATGCCTGCGCCGCTTCGACGAGGAAAAGCGTAGGGCCATCGGTGAGGAGATACATAAACTCTTGGTGGCCGGGTTCATCAAGGAAGTGTCCCACCCAGAGTGGTTGGCTAACCCCGTGCTAGTCAAGAAGAAAAATGGGAAATTGAGGATGTGTGTAGACTACACCGGTTTGAACAAAGCCTGTCCAAAGGTCCCCTTCCCATTACCTCGAATCGATCAAATCATTGATTCCACTGTAGGGTGTGAGACCCTGTCTTTCCTTGATGCGTACTCAGGTTACCATCAAATTAAGATGAAAGAGTCCGACCAGCTTGCGACTTCTTTCATCACACCATTCGGCATGTACTGCTACATGACGATGCCCTTCGGCCTCAGAAACGCAGGTGCCACGTACCAGCGGTGCATGACCCAGGTCTTTGGCGACAACATTGGGCGGACCGTCGAGGCCTACGTAGACGACATCATGGTCAAGACTAGAAAGGCTGAGGGTCTCGTCGATGACTTGAGGATAACCTTCAAATGCCTTAGAGAGAAGGGCATCAAGCTCAATCCCGAGAAGTGTGTGTTCGGGGTCCCCCGAGGCATGCTCTTGGGATTCATAGTCTCGGAACGCGGCATTGAAGCCAACCAAGAGAAGGTCTCGGCCATAACCGGCATGGGACCAATCAGAGACCTCAAGGGAGTACAGAGGGTCATGGGATACCTTGCGGCCCTGAGCCGCTTCATCTCATGCCTCGGCAAAAAAGGTTTGCCTCTGTATCGACTCTTGAGAAAATCCGAGCGCTTTTCTTGGACTTCCAAGGCCGAAGAAGCCCTCGACGGACTCAAAGCACTGCTCACGAATCCTCCCGTCCTGATACCCCCGGCCATGGACGAGGTCCTCTTACTCTACGTCGCCGCAACGACCCAAGTGGTCAGCGCTACCGTAGTAGTAGAGAGGCAGGAAGAGGGGCATACTCTGCCCACCCAACGACCTGTTTATTTCATCAGCGAGGTGCTCTCCAAGACCAAAGCACGCTACCCCCACATCCAGAAGCTGGTCTACGCCGTGGTCCTGGCCCGGCGCAAACTGCGTCACTACTTCGAGTCGCACCCAGTGACTGTGGTATCATCTTTCCCCCTGGGCGAGATAGTTCATAACTGGGAGGCCTCGGGCAGGATAGCCAAGTGGTCTGTCGAGCTTATGGGGGAAACCTTGACCTTTGCGCCTCGAAATGCGATCAAGTCTCAGGTCTTGGCCGATTTCGTGGCTGAATGGACAGATACCCAACTACCACCTACTCAAATTCAGACGGGGTGCTGGACCCTGTACTTCGACGGATCCCTGATGAAGACCGGGGCAGGCACGGGTCTGCTCTTCATTTCGCTCCTCGGAGTACACATGCGCTACATGGTGTGGCTCCATTTTGCCGCCTCCAACAATGTGGCCGAATACGAGGCCCTCATCAATGGCTTACAAGTCGCCATCGAACTTGGGGCGCGATGCCTCGACGTCCGAGGCGACTTGCGGCTCGTCATAGATCAAGTGATGAAGGAGTCAAACTGCCTCGACCCCAAAATGGAGGCCTACTACAAGTTGGTACGACGCCTAGAAGACAAGTTTGACGGTCTCGAACTAAATCACATCGCGCGGAAGTACAACGAGGCCGCCGACGAGCTGGCAAAGATGGCCTCGGCATGGGCCCCGGTCCCCCCGAACGTCTTCGCCAGAGATCTCCACAAACCTTCCATTGGCTACACCTCGGCAACAGAGGAGGGCCCACTTGTGGAACCCACGGCAAAGCTCGACGCCCCCTCTACTACCGAGACCCCCTCGACCGAGCCCGAGGTCATGGAAGTCAACGTCGAGCCTCCATTCCTCGATTGGCTTGATCGGGGGGAGCTTCCTGATGACAGAACCGAAGCGCGACGGCTTGCGCGCTGAGCCAAGACCTACACCCTCTACAATGACGAATTGTATAGGCGAAGTCCCTCAGGTGTCCTCCAACGGTGTATCAGTGCCGAGGAGGGCCAAGCCCTGCTTCGGGACTTACACGCAGGCGCCTGCGGACACCATGCGGTGCCTCGGACGCTCGTAGGGAACGCTTTCCGCCAAGGGTTCTACTGGCCGACGGCAGTTGCCGACGCTATCAAGCTAGTACGCTCCTGCGAAGGATGCTAGTACTATGCCCGGCAGACATATCTCCCAGCCCTGACCCTGCAAACCATCCCCATCACGTGGCCGTTCGCCATATGGGGGCTCGACATGGTCGGGCCTCTGCAGAAGGCCCCCGGGGGCTTCACCCATCTATTGGTATCAATCGATAAGTTCTCTAAATGGATCAAGGCTCGTCCGATCAATCGAATCAAATCCGAGCAGGCGGTGCTGTTCTTCACTGACATTATCCACAGGTTTGGGGTCCCCAACACCATCATCACTGACAATGGGACGCAGTTCACCGGCAAAAAGTTCCTGACGTTTTGCGACGATCACCACATCCGTGTGGCCTGGTCGGCCGTAGGACACCCAAGGACCAATGGCCAAGTAGAGCGTGCCAACGACATGATCCTACAAGGCCTCAAGCCAAGGATTCACAACCGGTTGAAAAAGTTTGGCAAGAAATGGCTCGCCAAACTCCCGTCGGTCATCTGGAGCCTGAGGAACACTCCAAGCCGAGCCACGGGATTCACGCCTTTCTTCCTAGTCTATGGGGCCAAGGCCATCCTCCCCACCGACTTGGAATATGGTTCCTCGAGGCTGCAAGCCTATAACGAACAAAGTAACCGCACCACCCGAGAGGACGCCCTTGATCAACTGGAGGAAGCCCGAGACGTCGCGCTACTACACTCGGCCAAATACCAGCAGAGCCTGCGGCGCTATCAGGCCCGACGCGTCCGAGGCTGAGACTTGAAGGTGGGCGACCTAGTGTTGAGGATAGCACAGAGCAACAAGGGTCGCCACAAGCTGACCCCGCCATGGGAAGGACCGTACATCATCGCCCAAGTGCTGAAGCCCGGGACCTACAAGCTGGCCAACGAGAAAGGGCGAAGTCTTCACCAACGCTTGGAACATAGAACAGCTACGTCGCTTTTATCCCTAAATTTTCAAGCATTGTATATGTCGTTTCTCGAAATACAATTAAAAAGCGTTCTTTAGTTGGTCTAACTTTTCGAGAAACCCCCCTGAGCCCATCGTAGGCCTCGGCAATACAGTAACATGGCAAGGGAGACTCGGTTCTGCCTCGGCAGAACCAAGCCTCCCTCGGGGGCGAGATAGGGACCCCCTAGGTGTCCCCTAGGTCCCATGCACCATTCTTCAGTTGTTTTTCGCAAAAATTCCTACGCCAAGTCCCTAGCAGGCTCTGACGAATCAGTTGTAAAAACTCCTCGGACCAAGGTCTGTTTCCTAAGCAAGAGGCCGGTAGAGTCGCGAGACGGCCTACGCCTTCGGGCTATGGCACTCCCTCACTACCTCTCGCTCAAGGGACGGCTTAGGCCCCAAGGGGGTGTTTTGCAAACAAAATCCGATCAGGAGCAACAGAGGGCAGAGGCTCGGAAACATAAGAAAAACAACTAAGAAACACAAGTACTTCAAAAATAAAGGCCTCGATGGCCATAAGCGTTACGATACAAAAAATAACCCCTATTCTATTTTTACATAGCCCCCGGGGCCCAGATCAAGGCTCAGGGCCTTCAGCACCGGTAGATGGTAGGGAAGGAACCACCTCCTCTTCGAAGAGTGTCGCCAGCGCCATGCTAGGGCCTTCTGCCGCCTCCATCAGCTTCACGACCGCCGCGTCGGCCTCCTCGTCATCATCAGGCAGAACATAGCCATCACTGATGGCCGGGAGGTCGATGCCAAGGTAGTGAGAGGAGATGACGGCCAACGCCCGCTTGACACCCGTGTGTAGTGCCCCTCGGAGCCGCTCGCGCATCTGCCTGCTCAGCGTAATCAAGCGGCTCCCAAGGGAGCTGCCTGACTGAACCCCCTCAACCTCCAAGGCCTCACAGGCGGAAAGGGCAGCACGTTTCAGCGCCTCGTGCTCCCCGATCTCGGTCTCGAGCATCGTCTGCACCATGCTAGAAGCCTCGACGGCCCGAATGATCTCCGCCTCTGACTCTGCACCGTGGAAAATGGAATGAGGTCGAGCGAGAGAAAGAACAACCTAAGTTAGGGACGGAAGCCCACGGAACTCACCCTTGGCCTTCTGCTCCCAGCGTTGGGTCTCGGTTTGACAGGCCTCGGCCTTCTCCTTCAACCGCTGGGCCTCGACCCTAGAGGCCTCGGCCGCCCTGGAAGCTTCACTTCCTAGCTCTGCGTCATACAAGGAAGTCAGGGAGCGAACATAAGGAAAAGGAAACAAAACAAGGGGACTGGAACTCACCCTCGACCACCCCCTTCAAAACCACAGCCTCGATTTGTGAGGCCTCAACCACAGCAAGGGCCTCGTTCAGAGCGCCTTTTGTCAGCCGGTGCGCACTCTCCTCTGCCCCCAGCTGCTCGGCAAGGGCCTTGCCCGAGGCCATCGCTTCTTCGGCCCGGGACCGGAAGGCATCCTGATAGCTGACCGCGCGGGTAAGCTCCTCCTCCAGCTCCTTGACCCGCGCCGCCAAAGGGGCAAGCTACGTCTGGGCCGTGGCTGCCTTGACCTTCGCGTCGACACAGCGAAGGCGGAGGTCCTCCACCTCCACGCTTCGCACCGACAGAAGCTCGTTAGCATCGGCAAGAAAGCCCTTCTGCCGCTGAAGCTGGTCCCAGATGCCCCTCTCCCGCCGGAGAAAGACCGACTTCCCGAGGGACCGGGTCTCGAGCTCCTGAGGAAACAGAACAGAGGTCGTCGATTGCAACAAAACCGAGAAAAGAACGACGTCACGCGAGAAAGGAAAACGCGAACCTGGGCGACTCTGGGCAGTTCATCGGCCACCACAGACAAGGCCGTCCACAGCGACCGCTTCGCCAGCTGGCGGTATTGCTCGAAGGTGCCCCACCGCCCGCCCTCGGCTGCGTCCTCGAGGGCGAACAGAGGCTCCCCTCAGGGTCTTCTCGGCTCCGCCACAGTACCCGCGGGTGGTCCCACCCACAAGGCTCGGGTCGTGCCCGCATGAGGGCCGAACTTTCCTCGTCCAAGATTGGCGCCGGCTGTTCCACGGCACCGGCGTCCTCGGCGTCGACCACCTCCCGCGCTCAGGAGGTATCGTCGGAAGAGATCGGATAGACCTCCACCTCCCGGGCGCTCTCTCGTAACAACGGCGGCCCCTAAGCCAAGGGCGCCACCGAGGTCTCCGCCGCCTTCATCTCTGCCTCCTAGACGGACGGCCCTACCGCCATTACGACGACCTTGGTGATCTCGGGGGCTCCAGCCTACGCCATCGTGGCCTCGGAGGACTGCGGTCTCGACGGCCTTGGGCACCCTGTCCTCCGTTGCCTCAGCCTCGGAGACCCCGGGGGCCTCGGCAACCAAGGGCACGCCGGCCCCATCCGACTCGTGAGCCTCGCCCTCGCGGGATGGGAGCGGTCCCTCTCTCGTCGGTGTAGGGGCCACCTCGGCAGCCCCTCCTTGGGCGGCCGGTTCTTTCAGGTCGACCCTCGCCGACGGCGCGCCACGGTGGATGGCGGCTTGTGCCTCCGCCACCCAGTGGGCGGAGGAGCCAGGGCTCGCTTAAGCGCCTTAAGGGGCGCCAAGGGAAGGTCGTCCGCAGGCCGCTTCCGACTAAGGAAAATTAACCTACAGGGTCAGCGTGAAACCAAAAGAGCGAATGGAAGACACTATGACCCTGCCAAGAATACACTTGCCTTGAACGGGGCGGCAACCGCTTCACCACGACAAACCTCATCCGCAGCGGTGGAGGCGGTGGCAGAGGCGTCGCCTCCGTATCCATCGGCGCCAGTCGGTCTTCAGCGGATCCCAGCGCCCCTTCGGTCCTCTGCAGGGGCGGTGGCATCGCCTCCACCGCCACCTACTCCACCACGGCCGCCGAGCCTACCGGGCTGACGGCGCGTTTGCCTAACGCCCGCGCCTCGGGCGTGTCGGCCTTGGCCTCGGAGCGGGCAACCACCGGCCCCGGGTCCACTTCTCCTCCCCCTCTCGGGGGCGCCGGGCTGCTTGCCGACACCCCAGGCGCCACCTCCACGACATCAGGAAGGTGGTCCAGGGGACCTCGCCCTCCCTCACCCTTGTCGTTCCTGTCCGAGGCCTCCGTCGACAACGACGTCGACGGGGATTCCTCCAACGGGAGACCATCCTTCCGTTGTTGACGACGGCGCTTATCCAGCTCCTCGCGCGCGAGGATGTGCTTCGTGCGCTTCGCCGCCTTGGCGTCCTTTCGCCTCTTCTGCGCATCGGCGTGAGCGCGGTTGATCGCCTGCCGCCCCGCGTCCTCGGGAACGGGCGGCGGAGAGGAGCGCACGTCACTCATCTCCTGAAGGAATGACAAACATGCATAAGGGAACAAGGGGTAAGGGGAGACTAAGGAGGCTCAGATGCTACAGCGGCACACGACTTACCAGTGATAGGAACCCCCACGACGGCCGCATCGCGATAGGGGTCAAGTTGCTGCCCCTCAGCTTCGCCTCTACTGTCTCCCCCACCCGACGAAGAATTTTCTCATCGAAAAGGGCGGAGGAGGACATCCGGGTGCCCTCAATGGGCTCACCCGGCTTCATCTCGAATAGCCGCCGCCGCTGAGCCATCAGCGGCAGCACCCTCCGGCGGTGGAAGGCGGCCACGACCACGGCCACGGTGAGGCCATGGCCCCACAGCCTCGCCAGCCCCTCTAGGAGCGGCTCCAGCTTGGGCTGGTCGACCTTTGGGACACCCCACTTCCATCTCTCCGGGCAACTCCCCACAATCCGCCCAGTGTAGGGGGGGAAACCCTCCGTCGTCGTTGCGGAGGTAAAACCAACTCGTGTACCACCGGCGGTTGGAGGACGCGAGTTGGGCCAGGATGTAGAGGTGCAGGCGGTCCTGACGCACTTGGAGAGTGCAGCCTCCGGCCCTCGCCACCTTCCTCTTACCCGACGTGCCCGTTGGCTTGGTAGTATGCCCCGCCCGGAACAGATGGAGCCACAACTCCTAATGGGGAGCAATCCCTAAATACCCATCGCAGACGGTAACAAAGATAGCCGCTTGAGCGATGGAGTTGGGATTAAAATTATGGAGCTCCACGCCGTAGTAGTGCGGGAGCGCCCGCATGAACCGGTTCGCCGGGACGCCGAGGCCACGCTCGTGGAAGGAGACGAAGCTCACGACGTAGCCATCGCGAGGCCTTGGCTCCGGCTCGCCGTACGGAGCAATCCACTCTGGCCTAGCAGGATCTGTCACCGGGCGGAGGAGTCCACCGTCGACAAGCGACTAGAGCATGTCCTCGGTGACGTCCGACGGATCCCAGGGGTCCGCCTCGACAACAACGATGTCGCCGGCCATGGGTGCGATGGAGGAATCGAGGGCGACGGTGAGTTTTTTCTCTCTCCCACGCTCTCGCTTTTGTCTCGCTTTCTCCCTAGGCTCGCTCCTCTCTCCTCTTCTTTCCGGCACTCGCTGCTCTAGCGACGGCTCGACGGAGGCGGTGCTAATGCAGGCAAGGTAAGATGAGGAGGGGCAAGACTCTTCGGGTATTTATGCAGGGAGAAGGCAAAACGAACGGGCGACGAAATCAGGGAGGTTTCCCCCCGTCCGGCGCAGTTAACCACGAGCCGATTTCATCGACCCACGCGCCCACGTCTCCCGCATTAAATGCGAGGACAGTTATGTCCCATCCACCATGTCACGCTCGGCCACTATGGCAGCAGGCATCATTTTGACTCCCCATGAAACCGCCTCAAAAGGCACGCCGCCCGTGCCAAGCCAATAGGGAAGATATTCCCTGTGGCCTATTCCTTTCGTATGAAGGAACCGGGCTCTGAACCTATTACGATCCAGGGGTTCGAAGACTAGGCCCCAAAGGGTTTCGACAGCCGCCCCAGGATAACAGAGTCAGGGACGACCACGGGCGAGCCTATACAGGGCTGAGGCCCAAGCAATCGAAACGCTTGGGATGCCCAAAGTCATGTCCGAGACCGGGGGAAAGTCTCCGAATGGGATCCCACCGTAGGGAGGCACCAAGCCACCGAGGCCCAGCGAACGGCCTCGGCACCCACTAGAGAAATCCTCTGGTACTCTTGGAGTGTGTCTCTGGACCACTAGCCGTCCCCTAGCGAACGGGGTATGGGCCTCCACTCGGACTACCCGATAACAGCTCACCGGAAGTGCCACTGCTCGTGCCCATCGAGGGTAGTGAGGCACATTTCACCCCTCCTTTCGAGCGAAAAGGAAGCGTGAGGGTCGCACAAAAAGTCAGGGGAACCTCTGACGGCCTTCTTGTTTATGCAGAGGCTAGGGGGCTCTTCCTGCAACCTTGCCGAGACCCAGCGACCCCAGCTCGCACTCAAAGGGGTTCGGCAAAACAAACCCTCCTTCTGAGCGAAAAGGAAGCGTGAGGGTCGTACAAAAAGATAGGGGAGTTCCTGACGGACCTCTCACCCTGTGCAGAGGCTAGGGGGCTCTTCCTGCAAATATGCCGAGACCCCACAACTCGGGCTCACGCCCAAAAGGGGCCTCGGCAAACAAACCCTCACGCGCGAGGGGCGTATAAAAAGTCAGGGGAACTCCCGACGGCCCTATCGCTCTGCATAGAGGCTAGGGGCTCTTCCTGCAACCTTGCCGAGACCAGTATGGGCTCGGCAAACAAACCCTCCGTCCGAACGAAAAGGATATGTGAGGGGCGGACGAAAAAGTCAGGGGACCCCCGACCGCCCTCTTGCTCCAGGCGGAGGCTCGGGGGCTCCTCTTGCACCCGAAGACCAAAACAAACGGTCCAAGCCCATGCTAGAGGTTTCATTACAAAACATGATAAAGGGCGCCGAGCCCATTACGGTCTAGGGGTTTGAAGGTTGGGCCTCCAAGAGGTTTCGACAGCCGCCCCAGGGCAACAGAGTCAGGGACGACTTCGGGGCGAGCCTACGAATGGCCCAGGCCTGAGCGAACAGTCGCTCGGGGCGTCCTAAGTCGTGTCCGAGACCGACAGGGAAGTATCCGAATGGGATCCCATCGTAGGGAGGCACCGAGCCACCGAGGCCCAGCGAACGGACTTGGCACCCACTAGAGAAACCCTCTGGTACTTTTGGAGTGCGTCTCTGGACCGCTAGCCGTCCCCTAGCGAACGGGGCTCGGGCCTCCACTCAGACTACCCGATAACAGCTCACCGGAAGTGTCCACGCTCGCGCCCATCGAGGGTAGCCTGGCACATTCCACCCCTCCTTCCGAGCGAAAGGAAGCGTGAGGGTCATACCCAAAGTCAGGGGGCCCCTGACGAACCTCTCGCTCCGTGCGGAGGCTAGAGGGCTTTTTTTCCTGTAGCCTCGCCGAGGCCCCCGCAACCCGAACTTGCGCTTATGGGCTCGGCAAATGCGATAAGAACTACTCGCTCAAACGCGAAAACGGAGAAAGCCCCTAGAGGAGTAACTTCACTCCTCCAGGGGCTCGGGGGCTACACCCGGCGGGTGCGCTCGCGCGCACCCACCGGAACCTTAAAAAAAACAAACCCCAATTCCTACGGAGCAGGTACGAACCCAGCCTCGGTAAACCCTTAGGGAGAGTGCACGCACTCCCCTCGAGGCTCGGGGGCTACTGTCGGGTACCTTAGAACGGGGTACCCCAAGCAAACATCAAATGGGTCGCTCAAGTCCCATCTAAAAAATAAAGCTAGAAGGTAAGCCGTGGGCCCCTCACCCACCACGACTGAGCCCGAGGGGTCCTCCTCCTCCTTGCCTCGAGCCTCGAGCAGGAGGTCTCGGCATCCTGACGCAAACTCCGCCTCGCGCGAGGCTCTTCAGGGAAGGCCTCGGCAGGGAACGCCGTCTCCGCCTCGCCCGAGGCTCTCCACGGAAGGCCTCGGCAGGGGGTGCATTCTCCGTATCGCGCGAGGCGTCTCACGCAAGGCCTCGGCAAGGAGCCCGATCTCCGTCTCGCGCGAGGCCTCATTCTCCGTATCGCTCGAGGCTAGGTCGTCCGCAGCCCGTCACCCCCCGCCTCGACCGACCCTTCAGACAGCGCGTCATGTCTCATTAATGTTTCAACCACTCCCGCAATCTCAGCCGGACGATGGCTCAACGCCATAGAATGGCCGATGGGACCCGATGTCGCATCAACGCCATACCGGCCGGGACAGGGCACGGCGGGGATTACCGGCCACTGTGTCCTAACGCTGTGTCCACGATCAACGCCATACCGGCCGGGACAGGGCACGGCGGGGATTACCGGCCACTGTGTCCTAACGCTGTGTCCACGATCAGCGCCATACCGGCTGGGACAGGGTACGGCGGGGATTACCAGCCACTGTGTCCTAATGCTGTACCCACGATCAGCCGCCCACTCGAGGCCTCGGCACTGTACATCAAGGTCTCTGCTATCTTGGGGTTCGTGCCTGCCGAGACCCCTCCACCGCGGTGCAGCCTCGGCACCGACCAAGTCTCGGCCTCGCGCACAGTCCGTCCACAATGGCTTGCACGTTCACCGCCGCACCCACTCCGAGGCAGTCCCGGGGCTCCCACGACGCACAGTATCTGATGGGACGTCCACGCCGCCCCAGTGCTCCAAAGGACGGACCACTCCGATGACCACGCCGCCACAGGAACAGGCTACAGGGCCCGGATACGCCGCCTCTGTTCACACGACGCCGTATAGTTAGCTCATGTACCGCCCTTGTCCTCCCTTCAGGCTATAAAAGGAGAGGACTTGAGTCGTTTTGGGGAAGAAAGGAGAACACCTTGTAACACACACGCGCGCACATCCCTACCGCCTGAGAGCAACGCCTCAAGCGGCCCGCACGACACCCTGCCGGGACCTGGGACCAGCTCCCTCTCTCCCTTAGCTTGTAACCCCCTACTACGAGCACTTCGGTGCAAGGAATACAAGATCGACCTCTCAGACTGGACGTAGGGCCTCGATTGCCTGAACCAGTATAAACCTTGTGTCTCTTTGCATCACCATCCGGAATTAGGAGCACGCAGAATAAATTCACTGGTTGGTAGAGGACCCCCCGGTCCGAAACACCGACAAGTAACTCTTTACTAAGTGGTTTACTGTAACGTTATGGTAAATATCCCCATGTGTTATAGTAGTCTAACTATCGTAAATATGTATTGACATTATCGTAAATTAGTATATAAAATTATCGTAAATGGAGATGACTACAGAATAATTTATTTTATAGTTGGCTACTGAATATATTCTCCTTATATATAGACATGCATGCCTACCTTTTGGCCCAATCCCGATTAACCTAGCATTATCATCATCGTAAAAAAATTTACATCCACTAGCAGAAAAGCCACCAGTGTTAGTGGTGGATTCACCACACAGCTAGCCTTGTTTAGTGCGCGTGAGTGCATGGACACGTACGGACAGCAGGCCCGGACACGGATGCATGGTGCACCATCGGCTTATCGCATCACATCACATCACATCCGTTAAATATTTGTTCCCCATTGACCAGCTCTTCTCGAATTCTCGACCGTTGACCTTTATTTTTCTTGTTTTTTATAATTTATTCCCATATGAAACAAATTAATTGGCATTTTCTTTTCTTTCACTACAACGAACTCTGTTTAACTAGTTCATTAATTCATCGTTACATTAAAAGCTAGCTAGCTAGCTAGCTTGCCTAGTGTTAATTAACTTATTTTGCCCCCAAAGAAATAACTTATTCAGGAATAAATATGCGTTAGATAATAAAAAGTATGGCGTGAAAAATACGGCCATGTACGTTGTCTATTCTTCAAATTAATGCTATTCACACAACAGCTGAATAAGTTCCATCTTTCCCGCCGATTATCTGTACATCTTGGATTCTATTATTCTTGCCACTTTCTGTGGTACTGGAAAGTGATAAAAAAAGGTTCAGCCCATTTTTTTTATATTTTTTGCAAAGCACAGACGTAGATTTCACAAGGAAGCTAAATCAGCTGACGCTTAATAGGCCGATAGATGGTACATGACAGACGTGCTACAGGGGGCTCCAACTCTCAACTTACTCCCTCCGTCCCTGATAAGTCCAACTTTTTAAACTTTGATTGAATTTCTAGAAAAAAACGTTAAGATTTATGGTATTAAATTAGTATAATTAGATTTATCATAGAATATATTTTCATAAAGTTCTATTTTATGTCATAAATGTTGTTACTCTCTTCTATAAAATTTATCAAACTTAAAAAGTTTGACTGGCACGAATTTTAGAAATTGATTTATTTAAGGACGAAGGGAGTAATTGTGTATCATTCATGTCAATGTTCATCGAAGTCATTTTTTTCTCTTCTCTCAAATGAAATAGGAGCCAGTAGGAGAAGCTAGTATTTCTAGATCCTCCGACTCCGACTCCTTGGCCAATGTAGCACGGAGCCAGAGAGCCAAAAGGAGCCCGGCCAAAAAGGCCCTTAGAGTTAGGTCACGTTTGGCATGTCTCCACTTCACTAGGGAAGTCGTTTTTTTAGCTTCAACTCCACGAACAACTCTTCTTGTGGAGCTGAAGCTGTTTTTAGACCAAATTTGGCAAAACAGCTCCACAGGTTAAAAAAACAGCTTTTAAACTTTAAATTGACTATTATACCCTTCTCTTCCTCCTGTGTTTCCCATCTTCTCTTTCCTGGGACTTCTCTTTCCTCCGCATGCCCACGCATCGACCCCGCTGCTCGTGAGCTCAAGAAGATGGTCGTGACGCACGGTGACGGCCTCGCCTCGGTGATTGCGCGTCTTGGTGGCCACACGCGTGACACCCACGTGCCCCTCCCAAGTTAGGGCAAATTTGGCACCCCCGCATGGTAGGGTCCACGTGCACGGGTTGGAGCTGAGTGAATAAAACCATTATTTTTATCTCCATCCCACCTTAAACTCATGCGAGAGCATGTTTAAGGGACTCCCAAAAATGAAGTCGTTTGGTTTTACCCAGTCTCACACAAAATGACTCCGAACAGCTCATGAAGTCGGTGGAAAAACCGTGCCAAACGGGGCTTTACTGTTCGAGTTTCCGTACAATTTTGTTTTCTTAAATCCGAAGATGTGAATAGATCTAAATGTTTATTTAACTGAATCAGTAGGTATAAATCGACACGACGATGCACGATTACACATGTAACGATACAGGTTCAGGAAAAAAAAAACCGCGTGCACACATATAGACATGAATACTATTTTTTTACAAAAAATAATTTGATCTAATAATCTCCGCATATGTTATATAAAGTGTACTTTATCCATTATTATATATGAGACCAATCTCTAGCGGATTAAAACATGCTTTGAAAAATTAAACGAGGAAAAGGAAAAGAAAAAGGAGACAAAACTGCTGTCATCAGAACATGGGTATATAAACTTTGGGCCTCCATTCGAAACGTCAATTTGGGCTGGGCCACACGTCGCCATGGATCCGGGCACTCGCATGCATCCGCATAGGAGGGCTGGGCCATTCGAGGCATGGCCTTTGCTTCAAACCTATCCTTGCCTGTGACGTGTAGACCGTAGCCACCAGATGTTATACTAGCAAATATACCTGTTGTCCTTAATCTCGTTGCATGGTCATCTTAGGATTTGCAGCTCGATGTTTATTCAAATTACGTCCCTCTTAGGTCTGTGTGCGTGCATAGTGCTCCCTGCTGCGGAACGATGGGTGGCCAGAATGATATGCATGCATTCATGCCTGCCTACATGAGGTTAATATAGGGTTTTGGTTGAACGGTGAGCCGTAACAAAAATATTGTGAACTATGAGCTGTGAAAAAAAAAGATTGTGAGCCACACACCTTAAAATTTTCTAGATTGTTTGGTTAAAACAACTATGAAAACTGTCCGTTCTCTTTATCTCCCTTGAAACAGCTATAAAACATCGCTCTATTTCCACCCATTTGGAATAGCAGAAAACCAAACACCAAAGGCAAGGTCTAAGGTGCTACGAAAATTATAATGTGCCAAAGCAGCTCATTCCAGAAAAGCAGCTTCCAGAAAAGGCAAGGTCCAAGGTGTTGCGAAAATTATACCGGTTGTCGTTGATCTAATGTGTTTCTTGGTTTGGTTGGTTTTTGTTTAAATTTGCTCCGTCCGGTGTGCAGCGAAGATCAAGATCGGGATCAATGGTGAGTTCTATTCACAACCTCTTACAAATCTGATCAGTTTTGCTGGTCTATCTGAGTTCTTAGTTGGTGTGGATTTTTGGTTTTGTGCAGGGTTTGGTAGGATTGGTAGGCTTGTGGCGAGGGTGGCTCTGCAGAGCAACGATGTCGAGCTTGTCGCCGTTAACGACCCCTTCATCAGCACCGACTACATGGTATGTTTCGTCTTTGTAATATTTTGCTTCTTTTGTTACTTATGGGAGTGCGTGGAGCTTGATTTGTTGAACCTACATGCTTGTTCGATGGTAGTATATATGCACATTTTATATGATTTGGACCTTGTTAGATGGGGGTGTATATTTGGGGTTGTGCACTATATTGATCCATGTTAAGGTTCATCCGAATTTTATGATCTGAACGAATTACATTAGATATATTCCATTGTTGATGTTATAGGTTCAAAGTATCTAAATCTATGTTTTTTTGTAGATCTTGAATTCTCTGAATCTTCTTATTCCTACATTTGGCAAGTTTGATTAGCTTACCTACACCAATTGAGTCTCATCTTGCTCTTGCAGACCTACATGTTCAAGTATGACACTGTCCATGGACAGTGGAAGCACCATGATGTCAAGGTGAAGGACTCAAAGACCCTTATTTTTGGTGACAATGAGGTTGTTGTGTTTGGCTGCAGGTTTGTTACCATTCCTTTCGTTATTAATATATTTCATACCTAATTCAACCATTGTGGGCTAATCGCTAACGACATGTTTGTAGGAACCCTGAGGAGATCCCTTGGGGTTCGGTTGGCGCTGATTATGTTGTTGAGTCTACTGGCATTTTCACTGACCAGGACAAGGCTGCGGCTCACTTGAAGGTATATTTTTTATTTATTCTTAGTGCTTCATTATTCTAAGGTTCTTATATATTAGTTCTTCCTAAGTGTTGAAAGGATCTGGTGGTTTCTCTATGTTCTTTTACAGGGTGGTACTAAGAAGGTCGTCATTTCTGCTCCTAGCAAGGATGCGCCCATGTTCGTCGTCGATGTCAATGAGAAGGAATACAAGTCTGACATTAACATTGTCTCTAATGCTAGCTGCACTACCAACTGCCTTGCTCCTCTTGCTAAGGTGCTTTCTTGTTATGATGTTTTACCGCTGACATAAACTGCTATTTAATTGGGATCCTATATATATCATCTTACCTTGGTCATTTGTTTTTGTTCCATGTAGGTCATCAATGACAAGTTTGGCATTGTGGAGGGTCTGATGACCACCGTTCATGCCATCACTGGTAAGCTTATTTTTGAATAGGTTAAGAGGGAAATTTGTGTAGTTATATATTTCTTGTCTTTATGTAATGGGGCACATGTGAATCTTACAGCTATCCAAAAGACTGTTGATGGACCCTCATCTAATGACTGGAGGGGTGGAAGGGTTGCTAGCTTCAACATCATTCCCAGCAACACCGGAGCTGCTAAGGTTAGGAAATTGAACTTGTTTCTTTTGCTTGTGTACTACACAATATGCTACAATGTTATTACCTTCATGCTTTGCATAAAAGAAAAGTAGTGTAATGTAAAATGGTGTATATAGAGTTTCAAAGTTTCTAAAAATAGAAATACATCTTCCTACATTTTTGTTAGAATCACTTCTGTTTTGTGGATTTAATGTATTTAGTTTCTGACTACTTAATTTCTTGCAAGCTGTTGGCAAAGTGCTTCCTGCCCTTAATGGGAAGTTGACTGGAATGGCTTTCCGTGTTCCTACCGTTGATGTCTCTGTCGTTGATCTGACTGTTAGGCTTGAGAAGTCAGCTACCTATGACAAGATCAAGGCTACGATAAAGTGAGTTTTAGTTTACGTAATGCCCAGTATTTGGCCAACATTCAAATGCACATTGAATTGTTTTAGATGGTCATTCTGATGTTCGTACAAACATCTCCATTATTCTTCATAGGGCCGAGGCAGAGGGTACCCTCAAGGGCATTTTGGGTTATGTTGATGAGGACCTTGTTTCCACTGACTTCCTGGGTGACAACAGGTATTAGTATTATACATACTATGATCTAATAATCTTTACCATTTTGTGATAATAATTTGTTAACTATTAATTAGGTCCCTCGGCCTACTTACAATGTTTTTTTGGTAACTGTCTCTCTCACTCACAGGTCTAGCGTCTTTGATGCTAAGGCCGGCATTGCTTTGAATGGCAACTTCGTGAAGCTTGTGTCAAGGTATGACAACGAGTGGGGATACAGGTTAGTAGCCTCTACTGAGTGTTATATATCTGGCATTGGCTAGGGCTTCTGTCTGTGCACTTCAATTTCTAAATCCTAACTTGTTTTTCATTTCATCTCTTCCCAGCACCCGTGTGATCGACCTGATCCGCCATATGTACCGCACCTACTAGATGAGCAAACTAAAATCCTAGGGTGTTGTGTTTCTTCATCGTAGAAGTGTAGAGAGCCCCTTCCGAGAATAATTTTTTGTAACGAACTATTATATGTCTGAACTATATTGTGTGTATATGTAACCTATTGGTTGGTTGAGTATGTGGTGGCTCATATTTTGTCTGGTCTATGTGCCATCGTTAAACTTTTAACTGAGTTTTTTTGTTGCGCGTTCTCTCATTTGTCTTTATTTGTCGCGCTATAGTTCCAGATGCTTTCAGAAGTAGTATTCATTTCATATACAGTAAGTAGTATTATAATCATTATTATTACTTTGACGGTTGCTGGTTGGGCCTACAGGATTTCGAAACATCAGTTTGGGCTGGGCCGCAGGCCCATAAATTTGATGTGAAGCAGTGCAGACAGCATCATCCTCTGGGCCGCCGGCTCTCAATCGCATGCATCCACTCGCATCATGGATGTTCCCTTAGAAAAAAGGGAAAACCCCCGCATCATGGATGGACCATTCGGGGGGCATATGCATATCCTGCCAATTTGCACACACCAACACTGATTTCTGAGATGCAAAATTTCTCATATTATATTATGCAAACCTATCCTGAATAATGAGGCCTGGAAGTCATCAGAGTCCTATTTTAAATCATCCTCTCCTGCCACTTTGCACACACCAACACTCTGATTTCTCAGATGTATAATTCAGTAAACTAACTAAGCTTTAGGCCTAACAGCAATAGCATTGCTTGTGATGGCATAGTTAGACTATTCTTACTATGCAACCCATCCTAAATAATGAGGCCTGGAAGTCATCAGAGAGTCCTATTTTAAATCAGAATAACTATATGTTTTCACTTGCTGGAAGATGGTTGGAAGTCATCAGAGTCCAACTTGGCTCTACACATATACATGCCCTTAGCTAGCTTCTAGAGACTTGAAGAAGTCATGAGTGAGTCAGCAGCCTCTTAACTAACTACCCAACCTCTGCTTGTGCATGCAGCAGCTAGGTCGTCCTGCTGCCTAAAAACAGCACACACCGAAACAAAGACACAAGAAGAAATGAGATCCTCTGTCTGACTGATGATGATCTTTCTTCGTCTACCTGCAGGTTGGTCGATCAGGACCTCATCACCTGTATGCTTTGAACAGTCTCTCTGTTTAATTAGCAACGCGTAGTAGTCAGCTTTGACAGGAAATGAGGCCTGCCGGCTGCCGCATGCATGCTGCTGAAAGCGAGATCATATCATTATTCCTATGATCGACTGAGATTAGAAAGGTGCATATGCATGAGCGGTTAAAACAGACAACTCTAGTATTTTGACTTGCCGTTTTTTATCATTCGGTAGACAGCGACTTATTACTGATGTGAACCGTCAGTAGACTATTGTTGGCCCCAAACTGAACATATTTCATCACTGCTCTGTCCGTCCTTAAATACAAGATATCCAAATTATTTTAAGGCCAGATAAGTAGTAGCCTAGTAAAGAAAACTTAATTACCCCTCACTAATTAGTTCAGTTAGCAAAAAAACTAACATGCTGGGTCCTGAGTGTCCCACTGCAGACACGCATGGATGGGGTTGAGCAATTCCAAAAAATCTTATAATTTGAGACAAATTTTAAATACCTAATATCTTGTCTTTTAGGACGGAAGGAGCAGCATCAGAAAAAAGAAGACTTTGTCACTTCTTGGAGAAACTTAACTTCCACGGTTTCACCTTTATTTTCAAAGCTACGTACTCCAGTTGATATATAGGCTCGTCAATTAATTTTTCTGCACAACCATCAGACATTAATTAAGAGAGACCCAAATTCTAGGACGATGAAAATTAAAACTTTTAGTTTCATGGGGAAGGGAAATCCTAAAGCCGTTCTAAATTATAATTCGTTTAACCTTTTTGGCCCCAAGTTTAACTATTCGTCTTATTCAAAAATTTGTGCAAAATATCACTTCTTTTGCTGTGGCTTGTTTTATTAACAAAAGTTCTTCAAGAATGACTTAAATTGGACTATGTTTTTATAAATTTTTTGAATAAGATGAGTGATCAAGGTAAAAAAAATCAAACGAATTATAATTTAGAACAGAGGGAGTTGTATAGTACCTGAGACGTGACTTGCTTGAGCATTGTGGGCACGCGATGAATGAATGGCAACAGGAGGTGCAGTGCAGACCAAGTGATCGAAGAGATGTGTATGGTGCTGCATGTGTACAGTGTCGAATAAATGTAGATGGAATTGAATAATGTGTGTACATACATACATACACATACATACACAGCGGCAAAGCTAGAGTACATTAGAGGGGGGTGCCTTTCTGTTATAGGTGTGAAAATTTGATCTACAATCATGATAAAAATTTGTTCCTAATAAAGGTTTTTCAAATTTCTGTGGGTGCATGGGCACCCACAAGCTACTATGTAGCTTCGCCCCTGTACATACATACATACATACATACATACATACATACATACATACATACATACATACATACAGCAGGGTATGATGTACGTACGTTGGTGAAACATACGCCACAAATCTTGTGGATGGATGTATACATCGATAGACGGCACGCATCCATTATTTGCAGTCCACAGCATGCATCCTTTTCATTCAGATCCTTTCTCAAATCCCCCTGGGTACGGTGTGCATGCAGTGGTCCTCTGCGTGCTCCCCGGCCCGGATTGGATTGATACATGCGTGCGTGCATGCATGCATTCGAGGCTAATATAACCTACCTAATAGACTGTTGGAAGCACGTTTTGTCATTACTATTAAGGACCTCTTTGGCAAGGTTTATGCTGCCTAGCTTCAGCTTCACCACTGTCTGGTACTGTAGTGCACTATATATATACACCCTGTTCGCTCGTTGGTTTTAGCCAGCCCAAACCAGCTAGCCAACAGTGTTTTTTTCTCACAACGAACCAGCACCAGCCAGCCCAAACCAGCCCAGAAACCAACCAGCAAACAGGCCGATAGTAGAAGCCGATAAAGCCTCTAAATCCTGGCTTCACAATCTTCTCCATCTTCACAGTATATTTTGAGCTTGAGAGAGAGAAAACCTTTTGCTACAGTACACACATTGCGGTGCGCCCACGTCCAAAAGGCTCCGTTTGGCTAGGCTCCGGTTCCTCGCAACCATGCTGAAGGAACCAGCTTCTTCCGACTCCACGTTCATTTCACGAATAGAGAGAAAAACAGTATGTTCCTGTGAACCAATGTGCTACAGTACTGTTGTTTGGGAAGCCAGAGGCACAAGAAACCATGTCAAAAAGGCTCTAACTATGTTACCTAAGTAGGGGCTAATTACGACCTGATTTCTCGTGAAATTGAACTGATTCCGGTGAATCCCTTGTGTTCCAAACAATCTCCGTTGTTTTTTCCCCTTTTTTTTTTGAACATTGTGGAACTCTTTTTCATCAATGAAACAAAATTAGGATTATTTCTATACATGCTTGTTCGTAAAAAGAGATCAAGTAGTAGTCCTTCGGCCAAAAATTAACAAAAGAGAAAAATAAATTAACCAGCAAATTTAAAACCAAGGGAACCGGGACTGATGGAATTGGATTATGGACAATTGTCGTATGGTAGCTAGCTAGCAACTACCAGCAGTCGGCTGCCGGGTGCCGGCCGGGTGGTCCAGCAGAGGGAGCAGACAAGGCGACGTGCAGGAGATGGAGCAGATGAAGAACTCCATTTAATGCATGCGTACATGATCATATCATCTGGAGTATATATATCTCGATCTTCAGCCTGACCCTTATCCAAAAGAAATAAATAATGAGTTTTGATTATGTGGTGCATATGAGCATATCCCTGGTCCATACATATCATTTGGTTTCCGTTCAGCAGGCTTCAATGCCACAAGAAGAATGCATGCATGGACCACGAATATATATACTCTCCCTGCATTACAAAATATAATGCCGCATTCATTCCAAATTATAGTTCACTTTAAATTTATCCTAAGTTAATAAAAAAATTAACTTTTACGAATTCTTTGGTTAAAATATATATTGGCATCTATAATTGAAACATATTTTGTGGAGTATTTCTTTTTTGCTAATCTATTTCGTGAATTGTTTAATGGAACTAACTTGACTTTGTAAATGTTGGTCTATTTTTCTATAATCTTGGCCAGAGTTAAAATGAGTTTCAGTTAACACATAATTAAAGTTAGGTATAGGGAGTATAAGGTACAGTTGCATCTTCATATGTAACTAAAAGAATGCATGCTTGTGTGATAAGTAATACCATTATAGGCCGTTTTGGCTTTTGTAGGTACATAGTTTTTTCTATAGACCTAGATATATGATATGTTTAGATATATAATAAAAATTGTGTATAAAAAATAATAAAACAACATATAATTTAGAATGAATAGGGTAAAAAATAAGTAGTGCAATAGTAATTCCTAGAATAATAATAAAAAATAACAAACAAACCATGTGAGTGAGGCAAGTAGAAGGACATCTAATTAATGATATAAATAAGGGGAGGGAGCAAGGCAGTACAATGAAAAGAAAAACACAAGGACTTTTGAAGGGGCAAAGGAGGGAAAAGAACCAGTAAAGTGCAGAAAATAATAAATCTATTGTGTAGCTAGGTTTTGATTTTTCTCTGTCCTCTCCCTGTATATTGTAGATTTATTGTTTATTTTATAAATATGTGGGGGGCGGGGATGGCGACGTGCATGGCCCCTGCTCAGCTGGTCACCAGGGCGGCATGGAGATCACTACTGGAGGCTACGGCTTTGCCGAGTGTTTTTACACTTGGCAAAGAGCTCTTTGCACTTGGCAAAGGCTTTGTCGAGTGTAGCACTCGGCAAAGTCCGCTCGGCAAAATTTTTCTCGGCAAAAGGTCTTTGCCGAGTACTTTTTATCTGGGCACTCGGTAAAATAAAAATTTTTTTGCCAAGTGCTTGGGGCGGCACTCGGCAAAATATTTTCGGCCGTTGCGGCGCCGGCCGTTAACGGTTATTTTGCCGAGTGCCCGACCCAGCACTCGGCAATTTTTTTTTTAAAAAAATTACTTTGCCGAGTGCCCCAGCCCAGGCACTCGGCAAAGTTTTTTTTTTATTTTTTTAAAAAAATTACTTTGTCGAGTGCCCCTGCCCAGGCACTCGGCAAAGTTTTTTTTTATTTTTTTTAAAAAATTACTTTGTCGAGTGCCCCTGCCCAGGCACTCGGCAAAGTTTTTTTTTATTTTTTTAAAAATAATTTCTTTGCCGAGTGCTCCTGTTTAGGCACTCGGCAAAGAATTTCTGAATTTTTTTTAAAAAAATACTTTACCGAGTGCCGCGGCAAGGCACTCGGCAAAGAAATTATATATATATTTTTTGAAAAATCTTTGCCGAGTGCCTTGTCCATGGCACTCGGCAAAGACCCCGAGAATTATAATTTTTTTACATTCCATTGTAACAGACAATATATATATATCACCAACATGCATTATATATCACAAGCACACGCATATTTAATAAATCCATCACAAATGCAATAAAGTTCAACATCACAAGTTTATTATTACAAGTTCAACATCCCTACTGCGGCGACGGAGACCGCAGGTGTGGCCCCCGAACTGCGGCGAAGGGTTGACGCGATCAGCCGTCGATGACACGGTAGCGGGATTGTTTGAACCCATCGACGGAGGCTGCACAAAAGAGAAGAGATTGCATGTGTTAGACTCAAAATTGAAAATTTCGGCAGCACCTCCCCTATACGGAGAGGTTTCCAACCTGCAAGAAACAACGGCACGAAGGCCGACAATCATAACGGCACGAAGGCCGACAATCCCAACGGCACGAAGGCCAAAAATCACAACGGCACGAAGGCCGACAATCCCAACGGCACGAACGCATTAAACTTTCATACTCACATGAGTGAAGTGTCGAACCGGAGATGGAGCTGGCAACTGCACTTGGACACCCGATGCTTGCCCAATGGTTTGCATGATCTGATACATGTCCGCCATCTGCTTCTTCGTGGCCTCCAGCTCTGCGGTCAGGTACGCTTACATCTCCCTTGTCTCTGCCAGCTCGGCCTGTAGTGTTTCAATCACATGTTTTAGTATTGCAAATCTGATCAATGTGTGTAACGTTCAATGTACGACGAGTAAAACTGAAATTACCTAAAGTTCGTCGACCCGCGACAATGTTGGAGTAGGCCGTGCACGTATGGGAAGGCTTCTGGCCGTGCTCCGTGCCCTCACATCGGAGAGAGAGGGTGCAGAGCTCGAGGAGTCGGCGCCGTCTGCAATCCACAACCGCCTGTGCTTCCTGCCTTGCCCCAGCCTCACGATCACCTCTGTCTTAAGGGGCTCAGTGCTCAGATTGTGATCTGAGCCATGGAGCGCCCTAACCGCCTCCGCGTAGTCTCTGACCTTAGCGTGGACGCTCAGGTCAGAGTAAGCCTGAGCAGTGGCATCCGGGTTGAAGACAACACCGGATTTCACTGGGCCCATGTGGGACACAGCTCATGCCCCAAACTCCGACACCGGCACGTTCGGGTGTGCCACCTCCTGCGAGAAAGACGTCAAGATGATTAGAAATAAGGCAAAATTGAGCGTTAGAATAGATAAATGACATCTCATACAAGTGCCTGCTTGAATGCGGGGAGGTTGCGGTTGCCTTGGTGGTGACTTGGACCGGTCCTCAGTGCCTGCTTCCGCTTGCCTTGCTCGTGCTTTGCGATGTACACTAGGTCAAGGTACCTGTCCATGATCCTCGACCATGCCGATCTATGCGACATGCACCACGAGGCCGGCACCTACACATCATCAAGTGTTTGACATATAAGAAGATCAATTCTGGACCTACTAAATCTCAAAACGAATCAATATTATTCACCTACCTGAAGGTATTGCTCCTTAGTCAGCGCCACCTTTCTTGCACCGGTTTTGTTGAGGGGCTCTTTCTTGATGGACCTGTAGTAGTCGACGTGGGCCTAGAGTCGCGCCTTGTGAATCATGTCGCTGACGTACTTCTTACAGGCTCTGTGTGCCGTCTGATCCGCTAGGGTCTCTCGACCTTCTTCGGCCTTGAAGTACCTCTGCATACAAACACGATGTATCCATTCATTATTTCAATAAAAGACTTAACCAATGGAGGAGATGTATTGAGCTATGTTGTGAGACACTTACCCAAAAGTCCGCCAAAACCCGCTCTTGCTTGTTGTCCTGCTCGTCATCCAAGCCGAGCTTGTACCTGTCCCACGACTAGGCCGACTCCCACCTCCTCTCTTTCAAGTCCACAAGGCCGGGGAAGTGTTTCCTGCACAGACATCCTAGAACAGTAGCAGGGGTGCATGGGGGGTCAAGAGCACTCGATAGAACTAGCCAGCCCCTGCATAAGTGATTAAGAAAAATTATCAGTTTCTCTTTTGATTTTCAACGTATCATATGAAGTACTAGTGATAACATCTATAGTTACCTACCTTCTTCAAACAGGACAAACCAGTGGGCGTCGGTCAGGAAGCAGAACCGGAGGAAGGCTTGTGGGACCTCGTAGGTAGGGAGCCGACTAAGCAGAACTATCCTCCGTCTGCTGAGCCCCCTCGTCCCCCGACAGAGTGTCTGTGGTCATGCCCGTGGCCGCCACATGGTCCTCTGGGGTAGGAGATGGGTCCTCCGGCTGGTCGAGAGCTGGGGGAGGAGGCGGGTCCTTCCTGGGGTGACCCCTCCCCCTCCCCCTCCCCCTCCCCCTCCCCATGCTGGGGCAACCCAGGCCTGCTCTCACCATTGGGGGCGAAGACACCCCCTCGCCTCCATCAGGAGGGCGTAGCCTCTGGTACACCGAGAGCACTTGCCTCGGTGAACGGTTGCCCACCATCTTTGTTCTGTCACCTGCAATGTACAAAGAATGAACAACAAGCGTTAGTACATACATGTCAAATAGTTCAAAAATGAATAAACATAACAAAATTTAATAAAAAAACATAGTATTACATGGTTTAGGAATAATCTTCATGATTGGGGTCATAGGTCTCATCATCATTGTCAAAATTGTCCAAATGGGCAACACTATCCGAAGGTTCTGTGTCTGCTTCATTGTCTTTGCCTAAATGGAATCGCTCAAGCATTTGAATGTCCTTCGGATTTAGCACTACATCTCCAGGGTCCTCATCATCAACCATTTCATTGTCTACTTCCATGGCGGTCGTCACACCGGGTAAGACTATCTCAAAGCTCCATTGTAGCCCATCTGCTTGATAGAACTCTCCATCATATATGTTTGTGTCGAAGGTGTAATCTTCATCGTTTGGAATAGGTAGTTTATCATGCGAAGATACCTGGTGCACAATAGACCAACCCTTAAGATGGTCTTTGTCTTGGCACACGTATGACGTATGATACACCTGCACGGCTTGTTGAGCCACAATATAGACATCTTTTCTTTTATAGACGGAATCATGCCTAATCTCGACTAGCCCAAGATGAGGGGTCCGTCTCGTTCGTCCAGGATCAAACCAGTGGCACTTGAATATGACAGGAGTAAGAGGTACCTGGCCCTCATATTCAAGTTCATAGATCTCCTTAATTATTCCATAGTATTCGACGCCATTAGTGCCCGGCGTAAAAACTTGGCTGTTGGTGGTTTTCTGATCGGGTCGAGTCTGCTCGTGTCTTGACGTGTGGAAGCGATATCCGTTCACGTCATAACTGGTATATGACTTCACCCTTAACTTGAAGCCATTTGCAACCTGTCTCAACTCATCACTCATGGACGCATTGGTTTGTGCCTGCAAGCTCAAGCATGATACATCATTATACTATTAGAATGTACGAGCTACTAAGGAATATCGATGAACGTACGACCTTTTGTTTGAACCAAGAAATGAAATCAGGCCTCCCAACTCCCACACCCTCTGAAAGAAGGGTATCATGTCCGTGCGGGGTAGGATCCCTTGATTGATGCCACTCTTGACGAACAAATTCCCTGTACCAAAGAGAATCAATGGGGTTGATACAGAATAGTGACGTCATATTGAAAGAAGTTCGTTGAGAACTTACTTAATGAATGGCGCAACCTCGACAAGGTTGGTGAACACATATAGCGTGATTCTGCGCCACTCTTCTAGATCTAATCTCTTGGGGGTCGATCCACTTGCGCTACCTAGTTGGCATTTGAAAAGGCTGAGGGTCGATTTAACTTTGCCAGCATTATAACGAGGGGGTGGATTATGCTTGCTAGGAAGGTTCAGCTTGTAGTAGGATGTCGTGAAGTTTGCAACCTCCTCCCGAATGCTTGCCTCTGCAATGGAAGCCTTAATTCTGGCTTTATTTGTATATTTCTTGCGAAGAGTCTTTAGACATCGCTCGATTGGATAGCACCAAGATTGGATAGCACCAACGGGCCTACATGCCCCCCCCCCAATCGTGCCTCGGTTGGGAGGTGCACAATCAGATGCTGTATTGGCAAAAAGAAGCCAGGTGGAAAGATCTTCTTAAGCTCACAGACCAACTCAGGTGCCATAGTTTCCAATTCTGTAATGATGGTCGAAGATAGCTCCTTGGCACAAAGCTGGCAAAAGAAGTAGCTTAACTTTGCCAGCACTAGCCAGACATGCTCAGGGACATAGCCTCGAATCATCGATGGAAGTATCCGCTCAATCCATATGTGGTAGTCATGACTCTTCATCCTGTTGACTTGCAGAGTCTCTAAGTTCACTCCCCTGCTCAGATTTGCTGCATACCCATCAGGGTACATTAAATTCTTGATCCATCGAAGTACTTCCCTCCTTTGATCGATTTTCAAGACATAGGGGGCCCTAGGCCTTCTCCACTGCTTTCCTGTTGCAGGAGGACGGATCTCTAGGTTTGGCCTATCGCACAACGTCGCCAGGTCCACTCTAGCCTTAGGGTTGTCCTTAGACTTGTCAGTGTCCTTGAGCATTGCCCAAAGTGCCTCGATAATATTCTTTTTAGTGTGCATGACATCAATGTTATGGGGTAGTAGAAGGTCATCGAAATAGGGGAGCCTCATCAAGCCAGACTTATGAGTCCACATATGTTGCTCACCATATCCCATGAAACCACCATCTTCGTTGGGCACGAGAGCATCTATCTGAGCACGAACCTCTGCCCTAGTCCTCAAGCGTGGTCTAGGGTCTGTCACTTTGACACCTTTCATAAAGCTCTTGACGTCTTCTCTGAATGGATGGTCAAGAGGGAGGATTTGATGATGTTTGTCGAACGATGAATACTTGCCACCCTTCTTCAACCATATGAACCTCACAGCTTCCTTACATATTGGGCATGGGAACTTCCCCAGAACACACTAGGCGCACATTAACCCGTACGCCAGGAAGTCATGCAGGGAGTAGTGGTACCAGACGTGCATTTTGAAGCTAGTCTTCATAGCTCGGTCATATGTCCACACCCCTTTGACCCAAGCATCGATCAACTCATCTATCATAGGCTCCATGAAGACACCCATATTACTCCCCGGGTGTCCAGGGATTATCAATGATAGGAACATGGTATGCCATTGAAAGGAGACGCTGGGGGGGGATTCAGGGGATGACGAACACAGGCCAACATGTGTATGGTGCAGCCATCATGCCATATGGATTGAACCCATCTATTGCCAACACGACACATACATTACGAGCCTCCTCTGCTTTGAGAGGATGCCGTGAATTGAAGTACTTCCATGCATCAGCATTGGATGGATGTACCATCTTCTCAGGATTGTACCGTGTGCCGTTTTTGTGCTATGTCATCTGTTTTGTGGATTCCTCGGTCATGAATAGCTGTTGGAGCCTCGGTAGGAACGGAAGGTGTCGTAGGACTCTCATGGGGATCTTAAGCTGCCTCTTCTGGCCATCGCCTAAGTCTACCTCCACATACCTGGAGGATTTACACTTCGGGTAGTACTTTGCATCCGCATGTTCTTTCCTAAATAGGACGCACCCCTTCGGACACACATGTATCTTGTCATAGGCATCTTAAGTGCAAGAAGGAGCTTCTCTGACTCGTACAAGTTCTTTGGCATAATGTGTGTCTTCGGTAGCATATCGCTCCACACGGCCACCATCTTGTCGAAGCCTTCTCGACTTAGGTTTAACTCGGCCTTCAACCCCATTACGCGACCAATGGCATCCAGCTGAGAAACATTAGTATGATTGTGAAGGGGTCTCTGTGCCGAGTCCAACATCAGGTAGAAGGCATCTACGACAGCCTCCATCTCCTCCTTGTCACGTCCTTCAACGAACTGAGCTTGGTGCATGTCATCCAGCATGTCTGCTACCCCGGCATCATCATCGAAAGCCTCGAGCCGTGGTCTCACCACCTCCTCCCTGATACGATCGGCTTCACCATGGTGGATCCACCGGTGGTAGCCTGGAGTAAATCCAAACTTCACAATATGTTTACCCATGGTTAACCTATCTTTCCTTCTTCTGTTTTCACAACCGCTGCATGGACAAACCACTAGAGAATGGCCTCCAGCACTCTCGCCAAATGCATGCTGTAAGAATTCTTCGACCTTGACTATAAACAGCAAGTCATAATCGTGCTCGTCTCTCCAGAGCATGTACATCCACTCATGGTCCTCCATCCTTTAACAGATGTATCAGCACATATGAGTCACCATCAATTGCATCTATGCGGTGTCGAGGATAGGTCCTAATCCCACCCACGGATCCATAGATGAGGTTAGTTTCCATGCTCCGCTCCTATCCGAGATGAAATTTTGGCAGCACCTCCCCGCTATTCTCCTGATACATGTCCTGCAAGGGAGAGTGTGTATCCGGAGAACAACAGGGGGGTGATGCCGAAACACCGCCTCGGACTGAAGTAGACCATGGAAACTAACCCATCTACGCATCCATGGGCTATCCAAAAAACATGGACAATCCGAAATAGAAACGCTCGTAGATATGCAAAGATCTGCATAACTCCGACCGTATCTCTTTCGGACGGGAGACGCCTAACTGGGATCAATGACCTAAGACCATGATATGGATAGAGGGGTTATACCTAGGGTGCCGATGAGGTCAGGCTAGCGGGGCCATGGTGAGTCGGTGCAGTGGCGCCGCGACGCGGTGCAGGCAGACCCGCAACGCTAACGAAGACAATTGGGGTCACTGAGGTCCCTCCGTCGGGGCCTCCTCCTGCATAAAAAGGCAATACATTAGTGACAATTGAAAATTTTTACAGAACCTCCCCTACACGGGGAGGTTTCAAAAACCTACAAAAAAGATCGGCACGAAGGCCAACATCCACAAACAACGGCTCGATGGTCAAAAACCACATACAACAACTATTACTACTAACAAGGGCTCAATGGCCGACATCCATTGCACGATTTGAATAGAAAGGGAAGGGCAAAGTTTGTATTCAAGCTTTTGACAAAATATGCATTTGAAATCTTTATTGAAAATGGTAAAAAATTCTCCATTTTAGCTTTTGCTTCCCAATTCAAAATCTATGCAAAATTTTTAGTTGGTCCCTAAAGCAAAGTTGTAGAGGATTAAATTCTAAGCAACTTTTATTTTTGGGACATTTTCAAAAGATGTCATTTTCTTGCTCAAAATGATATTTGAAAACTGGTATTTGAAAATTTCTTGAAAATAGAATTTGAAAAAGGGTTCTCTCCTTTCGCGGGCCGCCGCCTCCTTTCTGGCCCGCTAGCCGAAGCTGGCCCATGCTCCACGCCGTCCCGCACAGCGCCTTCACTGCGGCCCAGCCCAACTCGCGCGCCTGGCCTGCCTCCGCGCTGGCCTGCTCGCTCGGCCTGCCTCAACGCTGCGCCGCGCCGTTCCCGCGCGCCGCATCCGACCGCGTCAGGACGCGCTCGCCGCGTGGCCGCCATGCGCCGGCGACGCACGCCGCGCGGTAGCCCTGGCCTGCCTTGCCCTCCACGCGCTCGCCTTCATCTACTGCCCCCGCTGCGCTCCCCACTTCGCACTCCCGCTCTCTTAGAAGCCGCGACAGCAGCAGCGCCGCCCGCTCTCACCACCGAACGCCGCCGCTGCCCCACCGGTGACGTACCCTCCTTCCACGCCTTCATTCTTTGATTCCTGCCGCCAGTAGCTCCGCCTTGGGTCCCTGCTTTGCCTGCGCTCGCTCGTGGCCGCTGTCGTCGAGGTAAGGGCCGAGCTTGGCTGCCTCCTTCCTCTTCGGCGAGCGCGCTGCCATGGTCGCATGGTCTGTCATGCCGCTAGGCCAACGCCACCCTCCCAGTCGGTGCGGCTCAACGTGGTGTGCACGCTGGCACCGCCCGCGCCACCGGAAGGGCTCGCCGCCGGTGAGCACCGGTCGACGGAGCTCCTCCCCTGCTCTCGGGTCACTGACCCATGGGGCTGCAGGGCCCAGCCACAATGGGCGGTGGAAGTTTCGGGTGCACAGCACCGGGTGCACCCAGTAATTGTGTCGGCTGGTTTTGAAATGGATTTAAGAAATGCTTTTCAGAATTCTGTTAAATACTTTGGAAATTTATAACTTGCTCAAATTTGCTCCAAATTAGCTGAAACAAATTTTGCTAGGTTCCTTGTCACCAGATCTACATGATAAAAATATTGAATATCATTTTTGAGATACTTTGCTGCAGAGCTTTAATTAATTCTTGATATTGCTGATATCTTGAAAAATGGTTAATAAATCCTATATGTATCAGAAAAATATGATTCCAAGTTTGTTACTCTTCTTGTGTAATGTACTTCCTAGGAAAAATATGTGCCATGCATGTCCTGTAGAAAAATTGTGAGATGTAGTTCAAGTGCGTTTAATGGCTGATTTTTGTTATTTTTGCTAGAAAGCAAAATTTGTATAAAACATGCATGTGATAATTTTTGTACAGTGATTATTTGCTGTGTAGAACATAGGAAAAATATTTCCTCTGTTGTTTGACACTTTTCATAATACAAAGTATTTTCATGTTCATAATTAGGTCCAAGCTTGTCATTTTTGTGTAGGCTATTCGACTTATCCAAATGCCATAAAATCTGATGGTAGACTACTTAGGGTAGTACTGTGCTATGGTAATTTTCTAAGATTTTTCTAAGCAATAAAAATAGATGTTGCTATTCAAACCTATTATTAATTAGGGTTTAATCAAGTGTTGCTTTATGTATGATTAAGAAATTAGTGAAGCTTTGGTGTATCTTTGAAGCATTTAATGAGATAAGTTGACTTAGCATATTAGTAGTAGAAGAGAATGCCGTAGATGACATGTTCTAGTAGTACATATTCTTGGATGATGTTGACTACCTTGCATTCAAGCATATCCATTGTATTCATTTCACCCGATGCACTTTTTGCATAAGCACTTACGCACATGCATCATACAAGATCACAAACCGAGAACCCAGTCGTCATACCCGAGGAGCCCGAGGAACAGCTCGAGGTGCAGCCGCAGGAAGTGACCGAAGCCGATGAGGAGGACGTTGAGGAACTTCCGGAGTGCCCCGATCACCGCCCGAGCTCCTTCGAGAGAGGCAAGCCCCAGAGCATTTTCCCCCCGGTTTGCAATTATTAATTAAATGCTTTACTTTAATTGATGCATTATGTTCAGGAGTTGTTTGCAACCATTGCTGCATTATACCTTGTCTACCTTTGTTATACTATATCCTTATTACCCTAGTATCCACAGTCGAGTCAATGCTTAGCTGGCTTAGACCGGTAGAAGTCGGGTGATTTCTTGTCACCTACGAGCTATAGGTGGTTACTTGGATCTTCTTGGATAACTATGTAGGCAGGGTATAACTAAGTGTTAAATGAAGTTGAGACCGGATAGAGACTTATAGAGTTTTGGACTGTAGTGCTTTCTATCTGTGTCGATTAAGGACTGACCGTTGTTGGGCCTCGAGTCATGTTGAACGCATGCCTTACATTTAGCTGGCCGAATAAAGTACCTTTCGACCGCGAAGCTAGGAGATTATTCGGGCCAAGTAGATTGCCTGCAGCGCACTGTGTCGGAGCAGGTGTGGTAGGACACGGGGGCGAGATGATAAGACCAAAGTGCAGTCGGTCGGCCCCTGGGTACATGTGGTTCCTAGCAAACTCGAGATTCCTGGATAGTTGATTCGGTGACCGATACCTCACTTTAGCGGGTGAGTGAGGTTTGTGTAAGGAATAAATCACCAGCTGGTTAGGAATCGATTCGAATCGCCATCGCTCCTAGATAGTGAGCACTTGACTTGAGTTACTTCATCGTAGTAATGTTAATGGAACACTTGGACAGTTATAATGAATATGACATTATGGAAGTTGTTGATGATCATGGGTTATCATTATTTGCTTAATCACATATTTGCTCTAGTATAGGTGCAAATCTAGTCGACAGGTTAATAATAATTAACTTAACAATAATGCTTTTGGAAAGGTTCTTGAAATGCTCAAAATACTTCTTTTTGCAAATGAGTCAGCTGCACTACTATAAAACCCTTCATAATCCTTGGTGTCCCTTATTTTCGGTTATGTCGGATAAGTCTAGCTGAGTACCTTCTCGTACTCAGGGTTTTATTTCCACTTGTTGTAGATGGACAGATGTATTACGGCTACTGTATCAACTGCGTTTATCCTGCGATGGGTGATGTTTAGGACCATGGGCATGGTCATTCCTTACATCTCATCTGATGCTTTTATTGGAGATGATCATTAGCTGGCACTGTATTTGAACTCCATGTCAGTGTGTGTGGTTTTGAACAAATGGCTTCCGCTACTTCTATTTGAACTCATTTTGTAATAACTATGTTTAAACTCTGATGTATCTGTGATGCGAACTTTTATGTAATATGTGATGGTGACCGCTAAACTTATTACGATCTTGGCTGGGATGTGAGTTGGTTTGAAATCCTTCATGATTTCACAGACTACCGGGTTATACGGGCTTAAGTTTGCTAAATCATCTGCTCCGGCGGATGATTTTCTTACTTAATTTCGTATAATTGGTCGGTTCTGTTACATGCTCGTCGACGGTGGGCGGAGTTAGGAGCGGGGTGCCGAGGGCATGGCACCACCGCTAACGAGGCGTGAACAGCGGCCGGGGCTCCTCCTCCCTTCTCCTCTCCACCTCCCTTCTCCTTCTTCCTCCTCTCTTCTCCTCTCCTCCCTCCCTTCTTCCTTCATCCTTCTGCCTCCTCCCTTCTCCCTTCTTCCTCCTCTTCTCTTCCTCCTCTTCTCCCCTTCCCTTCTCTCTCTCCTCCCCTACTCCTCCTACCTCCCCTGCTCCTATGGGCAACACGGCTAGGGAAGGGACGGCCGGGACACGGCTGTCGCTGTCGGAAATGGCCGGCCGGCACCAGCCAGCCACCTCTGGGCGGTCGAGGCGAGGGGGGCTGGGCCACGGGGAGCTGTCGGGGTGGGGCGCGGCCGGCGGCTAGGGGCGGGGCATGGCCGGCGATGGGGGTGGGCACGACGAGCGATGGGCACGGGGGCGGGGCTCGCCGGTAGCGGTGATTCGCTGGCGAGGGCACGGCAGCAGTGGGGGTGGGCGCGGCGACGGCTGGGGTGGGCGCGGGGGAGCGGGCAGGTGGTTGGGGCGTGACTTAGGGTTGGGCCACGCAGGGGTTGGACCGGTGGGCTTTTAGTGCCCAGTTTTTTTATTTCAACTTTACCAAGTGCCCCCTGGGCCAGCCCTCAGTAAAGCCCACTTTGCTGAGTGCCCCCCATGGCACTTGGCAAAAAAAAATTTTGATTTTGGGCCCAAATTTTTTTCTGGGGTCTTGTGACAGTATTTCAAACTCTATTTTAAAATTTGGGGCAATTTTGACTTTTTTGATATATTTCATTAGTTTATTTCGTTTCGTCGAATTTTTTGGGATATTTCAAATTTGAACCGCAGGTACATGGAATAATGGACTTTGGTCATCCAAAAATTGATACTCATGATATTTAGGGTATGTTTAGGCCGTATCCAGGAACTCACATGAAATCTCAAGCATCTCGTCTACGTAACATGTCGAGGTACTTGCCGGAAATGTGATTTTAAATTATATAAAATGCAAACGAAGTCCGAAAATCACGAAACTTGTCGAGGCGTCGTGTTATCGCATGTGGAGGCTATGGTAAAAAATTGACAAGGTTTCGAGCAAGTTGTGATGTCGGATGCCAAAAACCCAGACATCCCCACATGTGATCACTTTCGTAGACTGGAGGTCTCAGCGCAAGCTGCTAGAGAGGCCCACGGCGCACGCACGTAGCAGTACCCTCTTTCCTTTCAATTTTGCGTTGGGGTCTTTGATTTGGACGCCACGACTTGACATGAAATTAATGTGCGTACTACGTTGATTGCCGCCGTTAGGGCTTGCCTAGCTGCATTACGGCTCATACGCCCTAATTCGCATGAGTTGGGAGGGAGTCAGACAAAAGATCCTCTCCAATTTATATGTTTGGTAGGTATATTCTACCTACTACTAGCTACACAAACGTTTTTTATAGATGGTTAAAACGATATTTAGAGCCGGTCAACAGAACCGCTACTTTGTCATTTTGATTGTAAAAATAAGTTACTTTCTAAAACGGTTTTAAAACCATCCCTAAAAATTGAATAATATAAGTTATGAAATGCCATCCCTCAATATGGCAAATTCAATGACAAGCCCAACGTCTTGACTCCATGATGTAGGCTAAAATGATTCTTCATGCCCTTGAAGTAACTAAGAGTATACTTTTGTGATCTACTCCTTTGTCCCTGAAAGAATCTATTCCTAGGCCAAAAATTTGTCCGTGAAAGAATCGATTCCTACGGTGTAGACTCCACCGGCCCGCCTCGGGAAGCCATGCATCCCCGCGCCTCTCCCTTCTGCATTAATCAAATCCTTCACCCGTTCCCTCTCCTCTTCCTTGCTTTGATCGGAACGTACTCGTCATTCTCCCACCACCGCTGCCCAATCCAAAATCTCCACAGTTCCCAAAATCTTCGTTCTCCCCACTACCGCCCCCAACTCTCCAATCCAAAATCTCCCCAAATCTCCCCACGGTGGCACAATGGAGCAAGGAGATCCAGAGCATGCACGTGGCGGCGGCGCCCCTGGCCGTGCTTGCAACGATGGGCTCGGCAACACCGACTTTGGTGGCAACATCGGGATCTAGGCTCCAAGCTCCCAGATTCGATAGGATCTAGGCATGCATGGCTGCATCAGTCGTCATGGACGTGGACGCAGCCCGCGGCCACAACCTGTTCCAAAGCAACCAAGATCCAGGCTTGGAGCCCTAGAATCAAAGACAGTGAGGTTGTACCGGACTTGAAGGAAGAAGAAGACTGTGCTGGACTCGGAGGAAGAGGGCCATGTTGTGGTGCCGGAACTCCGCGCTCGATGCCACCCATCGCCGTCGCCACGCGCACATCCGCTTGATTGCTCCACCTCCTTCCCCAAAGACGTCGACCGCATGCTCGCCCGCGCACTCGCCGGATGAGTAGTAAATGATGCGACCAGCGCATAACCCAAACACCGATTAGTGTGCAACTTAATGGTGGAACTCAAATTAATCTAGGGTAATATTGTCATTTGGCAGCTATACTAATTTGTTTGAAACTTGCTAGGAATTGATTCTTTTTGGGGCAGAGGGAGTAGAACATTTTTAAATTAAATACAAAAGAAAAAACCTTGAATAAAAATATAATAAGCACTAGGGTTTTAGTGGATAAAAGTATTACAACAACTAAAAGATCAAAAGTTTAAAGCTAGAATTTATTTTTATGATATCACAGAAACGGATGCAACAAGACCTATATAATTGAACCTTATGTTTTAACTAAACAGATAATGAAGCCCCCACAATGGTGCAATCAGGGGCGGATCCAATGGCGGGGCGGGGGGCTCGAGCCCCCCTACCCATACCAGAACAGTGGAACCCCCTGTGGAGCACCCATGAATTTTTAGCCAGAGTTCTATAGTGGGGGGCTGAGACTTAAGATCGAGCAGCCAAAGTTCTATAGTGTAGGGGGCTGAGACTTAAGATCGAGCAGCAGTGTTGTTCAACCCCCTGAAATATTTCCTGGATCCGCCGCTGGGTGCAATGAAAAACATGAAAACGCATATCTTGGTATTGCTAACTAGAGGTCTTCAATAGTGCCTTCACGTTAATGCTCCTAAGACATGCTAGAAATTCTCACAAAAATTAGAATGATTTGGCCATAAATTTCGTAATATGGAGTGGACGCGCATAGGCAAATAGGATGAATTTATACTACTATAGTATTTTTTTTTGTCAGGGCTAGACCTAGGCTATATGGCACATCCTACTTGTGCATCAAATTAGGTCCGCCCCTGTGCTCAGGGGTGAAGCTTAGTTGAGACCAAGGTGGGCCATGGCCCCCGTGCTCAATTTAAACTTCATTGAGTAAACAAAAATGCTAGTACTATTCATGGGTGTTTAGATCTCAATTACATGAATTAACCCTACTCCCCCACTGCCTGTGTGCTAAGGTGCTTTAATTAATATTCCATCCATCCCAAATTATGTCATTCCAACAATCTTAGAGAGTCAAAGCATCTCAAGTTTGACCAAATTTATATGATAAGATAATAACATTTATGATGCCAACTAAGTATCATTATATTCTTCATTAAGTATATTTTCATAGTACACCTATTTGATGTAACAATTTTTTGTAGTTTTCTCTATAATTTTGGTCAAACTTGAGATGCTTTGCCTCTCCAAGATCGTTGGAATGATTTATAATTTGGAATGGGGGAGTAATATCTTCCTTTCATCACCGGTTGCATTGAATCTGTCATGTTGGTTGCATATGTAATGGTTCAAAATCCAGGTGTTGCATGCATGTCTAAATTAATTAAAAGGCACTCGTTTCTTATAGGCTTGTGGCCTTAGCTCAACTGAGATTAAAAATCTATGCCTGTGTTGTTGCCCCTTCTATTATTGATTGGCATTAGATATATACTTTTTTTTAAATGAACCGTCAGGAGAGCTGCCTGTTATATTAAAAAGGATAAAGCCAAAGACGGCCACAGTAGCACTATACAAGGCGTTTTAGCCTGTCACGCCTCCAAAGTAAAATATACCCAGAAAAGGATAAGAAAAAGGTAGAAGAGTTGCCAAATGTTTTGCTCCAGCCGCTTTCCAAAGCCTCGCTTCATCTCTAATCTTGCTTAGTACTTGTTGAATTGTTGCTCCATTATGCTAAAAAATTCTTGCATTTCTTTCCTTCCACACTTCCCAGCACACTAAGATGATCAGAGACCGCAAACCTTTTCTGTCCGCACAGTGAATACGAACCATGTTACTCCACCATTCGAGGACACTTTCACCATGGACCTAGTTGACAGGTAGTAGACCAGGTACACCAACCCACATTGCAATGCCTTCCCACAACCGTCTAGTGAAACGACAATCTTGGAAATTAAAGATGCAAGCTGGACTCTTGCAACGACAACACAATGGGCAATTTCCGGAGTTTTGCCAATTACGGGCAGCAAAGCGATCCGACGTCCAAACTCTGTTTTGTAAAATTAACCAACTGAAGAATTTGCATTTTGGTGGTGCCCAAGTCTTCCAAATAAGGGAGCAAAAATTTGTCTTGCAGGAGCCTAGAAATTAAGCCTTGTAAGCTGAGCTCGTTGAGTATTTCCCATCTTTGGTTAGCTTCCAGGTGATTCCGTCCCTTGAGTTTGGTTGCAGCTGCACCTGCGCAACTGCACGCCACAATTGCGTATATTCAGTGAAGACTTGGGCGGTAAAACCTAGGTGTTGAAGGTTGATATCATAGATCCAGTTGTTGTTGTCTAAGGCACCTTTCAATGATCTATTATTCTTTCTAGATAACTTGTAGACACTGGTTGCAAAATCACAAGGGCGAAGACACTGAAACCATGCACTATGCCAAAAGGAAATATTGTCGCTGTCTCCCACAATAATTGAAGTTGTGGCTGCAAATAATAGCTTGTCATTATTTGTGCATGGGTTATCCGACCCAATTTGTAATTGTTGTTCTTCGTCCCATTCTTTCCACAACCATCGAAGACGCAGGGCCCTAGCAAATTTCTCCAAGTGCAGAATTCCAAGCCCTCTAGAGTCTTTGGGTCTGGTGAAATGCGACCAATTCACTTTGCATTTGCCTCCGGTTAATGCTTTTGACCCAGCCCAAAGGAATTGTTTCCGTCTGCAATCAATTTCCTTTAGTGTTGCTTTTGGTGCCTGCAAGGAGGTGAGGAAGTACATAGTCTATGAGGTGAGGACAGATTTAACGAGGGTCATGCGTCCAACATGGTTGATGTCCCGCCCATTCCAGAAGGTGAGCTTATTCACTGCCTTGTCAATGAGAGGTTGGAAATCAACCCGCTTGAGCCTTCTAGGTGAATGGGGCAAACCCAAATATTTGATTGGAAAATGATCTCTTTTTGCTGGAAGTTCTGAAAGGACATCCTTAAGATCAATGGCCTCGCAGCGAATCGGGACAACGATTGACTTTTGGAAATTGGTTTGGAGGCCTGATACTTCACCATTGGTTTGGAGGCCTGATACTTCACCAAAATTATTTAAAATGTTGGTTAGGGTGGTGACATCTTCCTTAACCGGGTTGACAATGATCACCATGTCATTAGTGTACATTGAAGTACAAATGGTGGCTATCCTACCGCGCAACCTTGTTAACATTTGAAGTTCAGTAGCTAGCTCAATTAGCTTCTGAAGAGGGTCGATGACAAGCATGAAGAGCAAGGGAGAGAGCGGATCTCCTTGCCGTAGACCTCTACTATGTTTAATTGGCACATTTGGTACTCTGTTGAGTAGAACCCATGACGAGGAAGTTGAGAGCAAAGCAGCAATCGAATCTTGCCACTTAGAAGGAAAACCAAGTTTCTACATGAGGTTGAGTAGATACTCCTAGCGCACCAAGTCAAAGGCTTTTGTGATGTCTAATTTAAAAAAAAGGCTAGAGTGTTGTTTCTATGGAAACGCCTTGTTGCATTGTGGACGACCATGAAGTTGTCATGGATGCTTCTTCTCTTAATGAAGGCACTTTGGTTCGAAGAGACCAGCTTGTTCATATGTGGTGCAAGTCACAACGCTAGTACTTTAGTGATTATTTTGGCCAAGGAATGAATGAGACTGATTGGCTGAAAATCACTAATGGAGTCTGCACCATCTTTCTTGGGCAGCAGGATGATGTTTGCATAGTTCAATAGGGGCAGGTTGGTAGTTCTTAGCAAATGGAAGGCATTTGCAGCATTTAGAACATCTGCTTTGACTATGTCCCAACATTGCTTAAAAAAGGCACCGGTGAACCCATCAAGCCTAGGCGCCTTATCCGAGGGCATTTGTTGTATGGCGCCTTTGAGTTCTTCTGTGAAAGGCACGTCCAGGTCACTCAGATCATGTGTTTGTAACTAGAGGCTTTCCTAGTTAATGTCGCTTTTGTCATTGTGGTGGTCGGCCCATTACTTCTATGAAGTGATCCTAGACGACCAGTGCCTTCTCATCATGTGCAGTCACCTAGCCATGCCCTTTGCGAAGTCTTTGAATGTGATCTTTTCTTCTCCGCGCATTTACCCTATGATGAAAATATTTTGTGTTTGCATCTCCCAGCTTGATATTAGTGATCCATGAGGCTTGCTTACTTCTGGCCCTTTTGATTACTGCTAGCCCCTAGATTCTTTTCTTGAGTTTGGCTTTGAGGTTAAGCTCCTCCTCAGTGAGAACTCTATTTTCCTGTGATATGTCTAGCCAAAGAACGACTTCATGGGGCATGTGGAGCTGCTTTCTAACATTAGAAATAATTTCCTTGCTCAAGCTCTCAATTTTTTTGAGGTGACCAGAAGTTTGTGATGAAGGATGTGAAATGGCTTGTGATGTTCAGTCATGGTGCACCAGGATGACTCCACAATTTCCTTGAAGTCCGGCAACACCACCTCGAAATTTTTTAACTTGAAAGTTCTAGGTCACCTAGGACCATTCTATTTGATGGCGCAGCAACTTGGGCAGCATCTCTGGTGGTGGCGGCGCTTGGGTGGTGCCTGACCGGGCCAGCAGTGGCAGCGAATCCACCACCAGCACCTCATCGGCGTTGTCTTCATCTAATTCTAGCTCCAGTAGGCGGCTATGGATGGGGACCAGCGGACCAGCGCAAGACGCTGCCAATCCACGGAGGAGCATGCGCGGCGACGCCTGGAGCGGCAGTGGCGGTGGGTGGTGGTGGAGCGAGGGGGGGGTCGGGAGCCATGCTCTGCCTATGTTAGGTTAGCTAGCTCAATTAGCTTCTGAAGAGGGTCGATGGCAAGCATGAAGAGCAAGGGAGAGAGCGGATCTCCTTGCCGTAGACCACTACCATGTTTAATTGGCACGTTCAGTACTCCGTTGAGTAGAACCCGTGATGACGAAGTGGAGAGCAAAGCAGCAACCCAATCTCGCCACCTAGAAGGAAAATCAAGTTTTCGCATGAGGTTGAGTAGATACTCCCAGCGCACCGAGTCAAATGCTTATTTGATGTCTAATTTTAAAAAAAGGGCTGGAGTGTTGTTTCTATGGAAACGCCTTGTTGCATTGCGGACGACCATGAAGTTGTCATGGATGCTTCTTCTCTCAATGAAGGCACTTTGGTTCAGAGAGACCAGCTTGTAAATTAATTTAGTCCCTTTTATAATACGTAGATATTGCTCCTCTCTTCAACGATCATATCACTATGTAAAAAAACAATTTTTAGCAACAGTTTGAATTTTTTGAAGGAGAGTCTGGTGATAGAGCCGCCCCTACAGTGGCGTGTTCGGGTGTCCAGACACCAGTCGCCCCTACAAATGGAACAGCAGGGGCGGCTGGTGATATGAGCCGCCCCTACAAATGGGGTCTGATTTGTAGGGGCGGTTCAATCACCAGCCGCACCTGGAGTTGCTATTTGTAGGGGCGGCTGGGGATTGAGCCGCCCCTCCAAATGCCCCCGTATATATAGCTCCGATTTGTAGGGGCGGCTCAATCACCAGCCGCCCTACAAATAACCCACATATAATACAGCTGCACCACCTTCTTCCTCCTTGGGTCACTCAATCCAACCCGTGAAAGAAAGGTGGGGAGGCCTTGGGCACCTCCCAAAAATTGCTCTACTAAGGGAGGAAGGTTTTGGTCTCAAATCCTTTGGTGGAGAGGTTGTAGAAAGTAAGAAAATGCTATTCCACACTAAGGGGGGAAGGTTTTTTTTATTAATTTCATTTTTGTAAATTTATGTTTAATGAAATTAGACTAGGGTTTGTATGAAAGATATTGGGTAAAGTATAATTGTTGCTAATTGTTGTCTTTGAAATTGTTTATTATAATCAATAAATATGTATTTTAATTATTTATGGATAAATGGGCCATTAATTAATTTTCCTCTACCATGGTGTGTTTGTATGCTTCATGTAATTATATTAGATTTATATTCATATATATCTGAAGTATATACAATTATTCTCAAGTAATTATTAATTTGATTCATTTTTATATATATCTAAATAAGTAGTCCTTTAATGTTTGTTTTGTTGTTGTTGTAAAAGATGGAGTACAGGAACTCTTGGATGTATGGTTCATTAAGGTTCAAGGTAGGTTTCCGTGAAGAGGTGGATAAATTTATTGAAGCCGCAAAGAAGCATGCAACGACATTGAAAGAGAATAAGGATACAATTATTTGCCCCTATAAAGATTGCAAGAACCTTATGGTATGGTTAGATGTGACTATCATTAGATCACATTTGATTATACGAGGATATGTTGAGGACTAAATAGTGTGGATTCATCATGGCGAAACAGTTATTGTTAACGACGAGGATGAGGAGAAATACGACAATGAAACCATAGAATCCATGTCCCAATATTCAACAGAGCTTGATGCACGAATGGATTTCAAGTTTGGTAATGAACAAGGTGGTGATGCTGGTGGTTGGGATGATAATGATGAAGGTGGTGCTAATAATGATGGTAGAGCACGTGTCAAGGATGAAGACGATTTGGAGGACATGATTCGAGCCCTGGGACCAGAGATTTTACTAAATCACCCAAAAGGTCTAAAAAATTTAGAAAGGGTGACAAAAGCATCGAAGGAGACTGTGTATGGTGTTGAAAAGGGATATCCAACACATTGGACATTGCTACATTTTGTGCTTGAGCTGCTCATCCTGAAGGCTAAGTACAGCTGGTCAGACTGTAGTTTCAATGATCTATTGCATCTTCTATCATGGGTGCTGCCACAACCAAACTTAGTTCCCACCACCACATACCAAGCGAAGAAGGTCATAAGTCCATTGACAATAGGGGTTGAAAAAAATCCATGCATGCCCCAACCACTATATACTTTTTCATGGCGAAATGTTCAAGTCACTGGATAAATGCCCCCAGTGTGGGGCCAGCCGGTACAAGAACAATGACCTTTACGGTGGGGACGAACCCTCCATATGGAAAAAGAGGAATAAGAAGGGTACAAAAAAGGTGGTACAAGAATCTAAGCCCCCAGAGGACACTCCATTAGGCAATGATGCAAAGCAGAGAAGAATTCATGCCTTGGTAATGTGGTACCTGCCAGTGACCGACCGCTTGAGACATATCTTCCTAAACCCTAAAGAAGCCATACTCATGACATGGTGGGATGATGAGCGCAAGGTGGATGATGATAAGATTGCACACTTGGCTGATTGTAGTCAGTGGCAAAGGTTTGATGAGAAGCACAAAGAATTCAGTGATGACCCAATGAATGTACGGTTTGGCTTGAGCACCGATGGAATGAATCCCTTCAATGAGAGGATGAGTGACCACAGCGCATGGCCAGTGATCTTGACCATGTACAACATCCCAACATGGTTGTGTCAGAAGAGAAAGTACCTTCTTCTTACTATTCTTATTTCTGGCCCTAAACAACCAGGCATTGATATAGACGTGTTCCTCGAGCCTTTGATGCAAGAAATGGAGAGGCTATGGAGGCATGTGGAGCAGATGTACAATGCATTCCAAAAGGAGGACTTCATATGTAGAGCAATAATATTTGTTACTACCAATGATTATCCCATGCTGTTTGCTTTGTCTGGACTGATCAAAGGAAAAATGGGATGCTTGGTTTGCTTAGATGGTACTGCATGGGTGTACCTGAATGCATCTAAGAAGATAGTTTACCTAAGGAACTGACGCTTCTTAAAGACAAGTCACAAGTACTGCAACAAATTGTTCTTTAGATTTTATGACAGCGCCTCAGAGATTGAACCCCCTCCAGAGAAACGTCATAACAGAGAACACATGTATAAAATGGTAAAAAACATACACATCGTCTATGGAAAGAAGAATCTGGATGGGACGAATAGAGATAGAAGCACACCTCCTGTCGAAGGCGTACCTTTCAAGAAACAATCGATCTTCTTTCAGTATCTGCCTTATTGGCCAGACTTGGAGGTCCCCCATGCCATTGATTCTATGCACATGTAGAAGAATGTCTTTGAGAGTCTTATTGCTACCTTGATGGACATAGGCAAGTCAAAGGATGGTCTGAAAGCACGGAAAGACATGGTGCAGCTAAACATGATGCCATAGCTTCACCCGATACGTGAGGCTAATGGAAAATACACTCTGCCCACGATGTGCTTCAACCTAACACCAGACGAAAAGAGAGCTATAGGCACTTTTCTGAGGGGGATCGAAGTCCCGACTGGGTTTTCAGCAAATGTGATGAAGCTATTGTCGATGAAGGACTTGTCAATAACACACTACAAGGCTCACAATTGCCATGTAATGCTGATAGTGTTTCTACCTATTGTAATCAGATCTATAAAGCCAAAGTTCTTGAAAATGGCCATCACCCGCATGTGCTACTTCTTTTCGAAGATCTCACAGAAGACGATTGGCAAGCAAGAGCTGAGTGACCTACATGAATTTATGGTGGAGACACAAAACCAACTGGAGATGTGTTTACCTCCTACTGTTTTTGATATAATGCCACAACTCATGATTCACATGGTTCATCAGATACAGGTGCTAGGCCCTTGCTACTTGCATGAAATGTGGTCCTACGAGCGGTTCATGTCAGTTCTAAGTTGATACGTGCATAATCGAGCATACCCAGAGGGCTCCATGATAGAGGGTTAAAGTACTGAAGAAGTCGTCAAGTGCTGTCAAGAGTACCTAAAAGTACAGAAAGGGATTGATAAACCCGATTCTCATCACAAGGGTAGGCTGGCTAGGAAGGGTACTAGTGGTAGAAAAGTGTTCATCGACCATGATTACAAAGAGGTGAGTTGGGCGCATGACGGTGTCTTGCAGAGTCATAACTGATGCAACCGTACATTGATGAACACTTGGCTATCATTATGACGAAGAGAAATGGCCGTTCAGATGATTAGGTCATGAAACAACACAAGCAACGACTAACTACATGGTTGAAGGACCAAAACATACCGCCTGGAGAAATCATAGACTCTATTACCATCAGTAGGTTGGCGGAGGGGCCATCGAGACAAGTGACATCTTGGAATGCTTATGACATCAATGGGTATACGTACTATACCCACGCAAAGGATAGTAAATATGTGAACCAAAACAACGGCGTTCGAATATAGGCTCTTGATGGATTGGGGCGAAAGATCCAATACTTTGGCATCATTGAAGAGATATGGGAACTTGACTATGGAAGGGATATAACGGTGGCCCTATTTTGATGCCGCTGGATCAAACAACACTAACTAAACGAGATCAGATTGAAAGTCCTAGACCTCAAGAATCTAGGCTACCAAGATGACCCTTGAGTGCTCGCTTCACGTGTCGCACAAGTTTTCTATATGTCAGACCCACAGAGTAACCTCCTCCCGAAGAAGAAGACAAAGCACGTGGTTGCCTCTGGGAAATAGCACATTATTAGAGTTGATGGCGTGGACGATGTTGAAGCTTACAATAACTACGATGAGATGCAGCTATTCACATACTTTCCTAAGAAGATCAGTGTTGTGGAAAAGAACCTTCCCAAAGACATAATGCCATGGGAACGAAAAGGTGTAAAGGGGAAAGTCGTTACAACGGGCTAGCTAGTTGTTGAACGTGGAGTGTTTGTGTAAGTGTGTTTTTGTAAGACTTTATTTATGCATGCATGTGAGACTATATATTTATGTACGTGTGTAAGACAACATATTTTTTTATGTGTGTAAGACTACATATTTTTGCATGCGTGTTTGTAAGATAATTTTTTTTTCTAAAATTTTCTAAAATCTTGCCCTATCAAGTTAGTGTGTTGATTTGGGCAATCTTTTCATTTGACAAAGTTTGAGCACTTTAAATTTTCAAATTTAAAAAAATAACAAGTTCGAACGAGATTTTCAACCATTAAATGATTTCAGCTGAAAAAGTGATGAATACCAAAGTTGTATAACTCATCAAGTTCTACAACTTTTATTTTGATCATTTCTTCATCTGATAAAGTGATAGTAAACATTGTTCACAAATCAACATATTTCTCGTATAGTTCATGAAACTATGAGTCATACGTGAATTTATGAACAATGTTTACTAATACTTTATTACATGAAGAAGTGACCAAATAAAAGTTGTAGGTAGTGATGAGTTCAACAACTTTTATGTTCACGACTTTTATTATTGAAATCATTTAAGGTTAGAAAATCTTGTTTGAAGTTGCCATTTATTGAAATTCAAAATTTCAACTGTCCAAATTTGGTCAAATGAAAATATGATCAAAATAAAAGTTGTACATATTGATGAGTTCTACAACTTTGGTATTCTTGAGTTTTTCATCTGAAATCATTTACTCCTTGAAAATATTGTTTAAAGTTGAAATTGTTTGAATTTCAAAATTTGAATCGTTCAAACAAAGTGACATGACAAGATGACCAAAATAAAAGTTGTACATGTTGATGAGTTATACAACCTTTATGTTTACAACATTTTCATTTTATTTCATTTAATGTCATAAAATTATAGTCGAAGTTTTAATTTTTGTTTTTTTGTTTTCTATATTGTTTTGACTACAATTGTTTATATATATATTTCTTCATATATAGAATAATAAAAAATATTATATTTGTGCATATACACAATTTTTATATTACTTTCTATTTTTTATGATATAAAAAATATAGAATTTATAATTTAAAAAGTAGAAAATATTTGTAGGGGCGGTTGGATCAGGAACCACCCCTACAAATGAATTTTTAGGGGCGGTTGGATCAGGAACCGCCCCTACAAATGCATTTGTAGGGGCGGCGGGATCAGGAATCGCCCCTACAAATAGTCCCAAGTATAAATACAAGAGCGCACGGGAGTCAACCTGTTGGGCGCTGTTTTCTTCCTCCGACGCCGTCAGGCTGCCCCACCGACGCCAGCCCGCGCCCCCTCCCTGCACCCGCGTGCCCCATCTCCGCACCCGCGCCCTCTTCCCGCACCCACGCGCCCCCTCCCCGCACCCGTGGCCTCTTCCCGCACCTACGTGCCTGTTCCTCCCCACCTAGGGTTTTTGACCGACCGACGACGGTAGTTTCCAATGTTGAGGTGCCGCGGCGCACCCGCGCGCCCCCCTCCCCGCACCCATGCGCCCCCTACCTGCACCCGCGCGCCTGCTCCCCGCCCTAGGGTTTTCAACGGCAGGTGGCCTCCGCGCACCTCCACCGACGTCCGCACACCTCCACCGGCGGGCGGCCTCCGAGCTAGGGTTTCTGAGCTTGAGTTGCCACAGCACACCCGACCGACAGCGCACCCGCGTGCCCCATCTCTGCACCTGTGCGCCCCCTCCAACGGCTGGGCGAACCCTGCCCCACTTCGCCACCTCTTCACCGGCGACGATCACCCACCAGGTATGCTCGCTCCCTTCTCTCCCCTTCCTTCTTCACTGTTTGGCTTGCCTAATCACGAATCATTGCTATGATCTGCATCGGTTTATGTATTCATGCTGATTTAGTGCTACTTTTGATTGGGTCATAGCATACCTTATCCTTTGGCCATCAATTTGTATTGGAATCTAGAAATTTCATGGGCCTGTTGTAGGATTTCTAATGTTGCCTACTTGTGTTGATTGCCACTCTTTCGATTTTACGTAATGGGATTGAATGTCTTCAACCGCCTCTCTTACACTTGCTTTGCTATGAGATGTATGCAGCCAACTTTGTGTGCAAATTAAGGCTTCAACTGTGCTAATTGATAAGTTGCACCAATGTGGGTCAATAATCCTCCCACCCATGCTAAAAACCGACTCCGAAGGCACTGTAGAAGTAGGCACAACAAGCACATCTTTTGCTAGAAGAGATGATATAGGGTACTTTCCAATAATTTAATAAGTTAAAATCTTTGTTTCTCTTCACAAATAGGTTGACTATATGGGCACAACACCTACATGAAAGGGATTTGTTATTTAACACAACCCTCTTACAGTCTTTACACACTCCCTTCAAATATAGAATCAACCAATCATTGGAGCTCGCATTGTCAACTGTGATTGTGAATAAATGATTGATACCTCACTCCAGCAAGCATTCTTCAACTCTTTTTCTAGGGGTTACTCCTTTATGATAATCTAGAACTGTCATTTCTGCAACCTCCATTCATCATCAATCTAATGTGAAGTGACACACATATAATTTAAATTTTGATTTGATGTCCAAGTATCTGTTAGACAGATTCTTTGATTTGCCAAAACCTTCTTCAACTTGGGTTTTTTTTCTTCAATATATCACTACCAACAATCCCTTGGTACTATGACTCTAGAAGGTGGTTGAAACTGGGGCTGTAGCATTTTGGAATATCTCTTGAAACTATTCTAAAAGGCATCTCATCAATTATAACCATATCAGCAAGCGCTTTGCATCAAGCGTCAATGCTGAAAGGTTGCTTCAGTGTTCCTTTGTTGTTCTTTTGTATGTCCTGACCTTTGAGTGGGATCTTCAGGGCACAAGTTCCCCAAATGGTACCATGAGGTTCTTGTTCCATAAGTTGACTGCTCACAAAAATAAATCTGCCCTCAGTGAAATATTTCTAAACAACTTATTTCTTTGAACAAAATCTTTTGTGTCTCTTCTGAACTGAAGAGAGCAGAGTAGGAGAGCTAGCTGACTAAACATCCAACTACAGTAATGATATATACATTTTGATGCATGAATAACTAAGAAATATGAGTTCCTCTCAACTTAAGTAAGCAATGATAAATATGAAAGTGGAAAAACGAAAACACCTGTTCTATATTTTATGCATTAACAACTGAAGTAAATCTCTTTCGCTTCTTTGGTTCATTTGCTTCACTTGTTTGGTTCATTTGCTACTAGTAATGATTTCTACATAGCCATCAACCTATTCAATCTATGACTGCAATCTTCTACTGGCACTAAGTTAAATGCAGCACGTACATCCAGGTATAGCCCCATCCATTTTACGTAATGGGATTGTCTAAAACATTGTCTTACATGTGAATTATGCATTAAATTTACTTATCAAATGGATGGGGCTAGCCCTATCATAGTTGCCCCTCTCGGTTTTCAGTTCAGATATTTACATATGTGCAATCTACTAGTACTGTGTTACTTGGGTGTGATTGCAATTGTGTGGGCGGATTAAATTGCTCGATGATACAATGCGGTGTAGCGAGACAACGTGACAGCCAAGGGTTTTAGAGTGTTGATTATTTTCAGCATTGTCTTATTACCTGCCTAGTATTTTTATCTCTACTGTTGAACTGATTACTTGCTGATCAGTTACTTAAACCTGTGAGCATATAACCTGTGTTACTGTAATAAAAAAAACCTGTGTTACTTTTAATATCTGTGTACTGTTCTAAAACTTTAGTAACCTGGTCCTCAATTATATTGTTGTCTTTCTAGGCATTTAATCTTTTATCTAAAAACCCTATAATTTGCTAAGGCGGACTGTCACGTTCGTCTATGATCCGAAATCACCAACAAGCGTTGGAAAGCTGCCTTGTGCAGCAACCCACTGATTTGAGAGCAAATATAAATAAACAAATATGTTTATGTTGTTTATCTGCCTCCTTCATCTACATGCCATTTTTAATGTTGATATGAGCCTGAGTAGCTGTATTTATTCTATACAAGCTTTCGAATACCTCCTATGAATTTATATCACATTTTTATATGGCCTTTCTCTAAGTAATATGCTTGTTATATTCAGAATTAGATTATTTTTGTGTGTCAAGGTTACCAACTTACCATGAACAGTTTTGTTGCTGGCTGCTGGCTGCTGGCTGCTGGTTGGCTGCTTTTCTCTCTTTGGCTGCTAGCTGCTAGCTGCTACTACTTGCTACTCCTCCTACTACTACTACTCTCTTTGTCTCTCTTTGGCTGCTACTACTACTTGCTACTTCTACTACTACTCTCTCTACTTACTACTATTGCTACTTATTATCTTCTGTTTTCTATCAACTCTTACTACTAGTGGTTGCTGGTTGGTCTCCTACAACTCCTATTACTACTACTTGCTACTCCTACTACTACTCTACTACTATACTGTCCTCCTGCTCTTCTTCTACTACTCTACACTCCTCTTCTACTACTACTCTCCTCTACTCCACTCTACTCCTCTCCTCTCCTAAGCAGCTGTTGCTTTTTTTGCTACTTCTACTACTACTCTCCTCTACTCCACTCCACTTCTCCCCTCTCCTCTAGTTTTGCCACCTTTCCTATCCTCTATGTTTGGGAAGCAGCAGCTGCTCTTTTTACACCTTTTTCTCTCTATGTTTGTTAAGCAGCTGTTGCCTTTTTTTGCCAAATCTCCCCTCTCCTCTCCTCTCCTTTGTTTTGCCGATGATAAAATTGTCCAAGTCCATACATTAAATGGAATATGAGTTGATGATCAAGAACTTGTGAGGAACTTGGCATCATTAGCAGCCGCCCCTACATTACCTTCTCCTCTCTTCTCTGTTATGATGCCTTGATGCTCCAAGTTCATGATCAAATGACGATTGACATGTTTCTGAGGCCTCTACTACTGCTACTACTCATTTTTTTGATATATTGTTGTTTTATAGGACTACTTTAGTTTATAGACCATTTTATTTCTTATATCTTCTCGCGTACCTAAAGCACACTTTCTTGCATCTATTAGAACAAAGCATGAAATAATGCCGCAGACACCAGATAGTGCAGCCCGATACCCCGAGCATGATGAGCAGCCAACCTATGAGGAGCAAGCACTAGAGGACCAGCTAACTCAGGAGCATTTTGATAATGAGTTAGAAAAGGATCTAGAAGTGATGCTTACTCAGGAGCAGTGTGACGAGGAGGAAGGGGGAGCAGAAGGAAGAGTAGGAGAGGCTGCTGAAGGCGAAGAAGAAGAGGATGATGATGATGATGAAGAGGGATATGAAAGTCCTGAGGATCCTTTCCCACGTGAAGCCAGAAGGAGGCCAACGGAGGAAGATTTGGATAAGGATTTTGACCTGAACGAGAAGGTAGGAAAAAAGCCTTAGCTTATAAATTTTGCTAAAGCTTTGGCTGTGTTACCTCTGCTAACACTTTGACCGAAAAGACGACATCGACGTCCATGACATCTTGCTGGACAAGACAGAGTAGAGGAAAGGAGAGCAGAGGCAACAGCCATAGAGATGGATCACGATGCCTCTACTCCACAACCTCAAGACATAACCACAACTACCAAGCCTAAGAGGAAACAAGGGGATAGAAAAGGAAATCTATATCCAGATAAGGCATGCTATGTGATAACGGAGGTCGGGCCAGCATGAGAGATCCTTGAGCCAAAGAAATTAAGAGGATAATTTCGTAATGCGATCGGGGCCCTAGTAAGAGATAAATTGAACCCAGCAATCCCTAACTGGAAAGAGGTATCAGAGAACACAAAGAATGTACTATGGGATAGGCAGCTGAAGTTCAATTTTAGATTTTCGGAGGATAAGCACGAACTGGTAAAAAAAATGCTTTCAGGATGATGGGAGAGTCATTCCGACGTTGGAGGTCCGAGCTCAACACGAAGTATATCCAAAAGGGGTTAACTCCCTTCAACGAGTTCAGCAAAATAACTCCTAGTCAATGGAAGGAGCTCGTGGCTCAAAAGACTTCACTGGAGGCATTGGAGCTCAGTGCCCATAACACCGAGCTGGCGAAGAGGAACAAACACCACCATCATCTAGGCCCCGATGGCTACTATGCCAAGGAAGGGCAGTTTAGGAAGATGGACGAAGAGGCCGCATCTGCTGGGAATATCGATGTGATGAATTTGAAGGTACGCTCAAGGAATTCGATATATGCGAGGAGTACAAAATCATCCAGCGGTAATCTTAAGTTTGATAAGCTAGAGACTCAAGAGGCAGTATCAAGGATACTGAAATATGCTGAAGACAAGGAGACGAGCTCATTCAATCCTTCCAAAGAGAGGGACGAGCTTAGCCTTGGCTTGAGAAATAAGGAGCACACAGGCCGCACTAGGGGGCTAGGGAAAAGGACGACATGGAAGCAAGGATTTGAAGAGGACAGGCACATGTACAAGAAACATGGCAGAGACCAGGAGACTAGCCTTGAGCTCCAAGTGAAGGCTCTAGTTGCGAAGGCGCTGGAGGAGCAAGGACTGTCTACTGAGCCATGGATATTAGTGACGCCGCCGGGAGAACTGGCATTAGTTGGCAGCCCTCCAAAAGTTCCTAGCGGCCAAGGTTCCACTGCAGCCACAACCCCCGTCGATCGCATACGGGAACCAACTAGTTGCACCTTGGTGTTTCTCAGCGGCCGACAAAACACTGTGATGGAGGTGGCAACGGGTGTGGCACATCATCCCGGTGGCTTACACCACAATAATAAGATACCGTCGGACTACACTAGGGTCGAGGTGCATATAGTGAAGCCCGAGTTCATGTAGTGGAGGATAGACTACGCAACTCCCAAGGGGCTGGTGTTACTCGGAGATGTTATGGGGTTGTTCATCCTCTGGCACAAACGGGACATTATATTGACTGCTTCTTTGCCGCCTCCCTCTCTCCTAAATTTGGAGCGAGTTGTTGAGGTTGGGGAGATATTTTTACCGTCTCGTGACCACCACATTCCTGAGATGCCACATTCTTCCCCGCCTCCTAGCGAGCATGTGCCTGATGAGATGCCACAACCTTCTCTAGCTCGTACCGAGCAAGTGCATCATGAGATACCATAGTCTTCTCAACAAGCACAGCCGATACATGAACAATGAGTGCCTCCTGAAGAAGGTGATGCACAAAAAGATTAGGACGTGCCTGAATGGGAACTTCAAAAGAAGCATCCAATCACCATAAGGCCAGTTTATGTTCTGATCAAAGACGTCTCGTCGATGTCCAAGTGGTTTTCCCATGACCAGTTCAAGCCTGAGAACCAAGTTAAAAAAGTTCCATCACAGGGTTCTAAGGAGGCCGTCACTAGCAAACTCCACCAAATTATAAAGCATTATCCAAATATTGATGCCATCGAATGGTCAAAGGATTGCCCAAAAACATATGAAAGAGGCAAGCCCTTCCTACCAAACCGGGACATCCAGCGCCTATCACTTGGAATGAGAAGGTTCCATGATTGGTACTTGCGTGTTCTCCCAACGAGCATAGATCTCATACAAGCATGCTTCCCCACCGGCACATTTGGAAGCCCAGCCAGAAAAATTGTCTTTGACTTCAATGACATGCACACATGCTTTCACCTGGGAGAAATGGAGATGAATCTAATTCGTACGTGGTGCCTATAAGTCCTTGTCCTCCCAATATGATATGAATGTAATCTTTAAAGTTTGTTGTAACTAACACACGCCGTGATTTGTAGAATGCAAGTGCACATTGTCAAACAAATGTCGAGTGTGAAAGCCGGGTATCTAGACCCTCAAGCTATAGTCCAAACAAATTTTAATTACCCTAAATGGTGGACACTAGATGCCAAAGAGCTAGCTACTGCAAAGACTCTTCGGGAGAAAGAGTGCATCCGTACGACAAAACTAAGGGAACAGTCCCTTAAGGTTGCGGCATACATTGCCTTGGCTTTCAAAAATCTCCAACAACACTCTACTATATGGCTACCATACAACTTCGAGTAAGTTTAACTCTATACTTAAAGCTTTGTTCAATATATTTTATTCGATACAAAAGAGCTTATCTAGTTCTATGATTAAATCCATGCAGCAACCACTGGATTTGTATAGCCGTCAATATCGGAAGGAGCATGGCATGGGTCTTCGATTCAATAGATAGGGACCCGGTGACATACAAAGACTTCATATCGATTCTCAAGACGTATACATATCGACAATCCTCATTAGCTTATATGTTTGTATACGTACTTGTAACATTCACTTTTGGATTCTAACAAGTTGTATTTGCTAAAATAATTCGAACAGGACATTTAGGTTCTATGTCACTAATCATCACGGAAGGCATGATCCAGCAAGGAAGGAAAAGCTGGCTATAAAAACACTATATACGGTAAGTGTAACTTACTTCTTCAGTACTCCGATACATGGCTGTCAAAAGCATTACTTAACATTTTCATATGCAAAACACATAGTGCCCCAAGCAGAAGCCTGGGAGTGTACATTGTGGATACTATATATGTTCTATGATGAGTAACACCGGTGCCTACAGGAGACATCCCTTAAGGGTAAGTTTGAACCTCTTCACCCATAGTATAAAAACTCTGTACATGGTATGAAATACTAAACCGAAACTTGTTCTCTTGTAGTGGAGAGAAGGGAAATGAATGAAAAGAAACACATACAAGGATGACCAACTCTTAGAACTCGTCGGCGACCTTTGTAACTTCATATTGGACCAAATTGTACACGTCAGAGGCACCTACCATGACCGAGAGTTTGATTTAGGTACAACCTCAGTACCAACACCTTTGTGAGACTGAAAGACTAGCTCTAGGACGTTGATAACAATGTATATGGAATTTATATATTTAATGATGGATTGTATATATTCTTGTGAATTGGACTTGTAATTGTAGTTTATATAATACTCTTGTGCTTGTAGTCGTGGTTGCGGGGTGTTCGGCAACGCGAACGCGGTTCGGAACGTTGGTCGCGGGGCGTTCGTCAACGCGAACGCGGTTCGGAACGTTGGTCGCGGGGCGTTCGGCAACACGAACGCGGTTTGGAACGTTGGTCGCGGGACGTTCGGCAACGCGATTTTGAATTGTAAATTTGATTGTTTTTGTGGGAAAACGTAGATTGAACCGCCCCTACAAATATGTATTTGTAGGGGCGGCTGGTAATACGAGCCGCCCCTAGAAATCGATTTTTAGGGACGGCTAGAAACACCGGCCGCCCCTACAAATCGATTTACAAGAGCGGCCTGGGAACCACCTCTACAAATACATGATTTGTAGAGATGATTCGGTAAGGGCGACTGGCCAAACCGCTCCTACAAAGACTTACCAGCCGTCTCTATAAATACTTTTTTAGTGGTGTATTTTACTATATGTGCTAGAGCTGATAGTAAAGAATCCAACGACTTGCGACTATAGATATATTTTGTTTTGTCGAAAGTACATTGATACTATAAGAATATACATATATGTAGTTTGTACCGTCCAAACTTTGGTGCTTGGAGTATGTACTAGTAGTAGTATAAAACAAAATCTCTTGAGCAAGACACTTCAATGATTAGCAGCTGGCCAATCATCATGCATGCATCTGTGCTTAATAACCAAATTAATTAATCAGTCAATGGCAAGTAGAGTATACATGCTGCTACAGCTATGGTTTACATATATGCATGTATATACGTGAAGTACGTGCGTGGCAGAAGGGCATCGCTCTCATGTGAAACGGGTTGTTTAGCGACGCCGGTCGCTGGCAGAGTGGTTGCTGGTTCTTCGCATCTAGCCCCTCTCTCCCTTGTCGTTCATCGTACTACGTACTCTCCATCGTCGCATTTATGGGACTCCGGGGAGACGCAGCAGGCAGGCCGCAGGCGCCACACAGCACGTACACATGGATGGAGGAGGCCATGTGCGTGCGGGGAGCATCGCGGCGAATACGACAACCGCGTCGGGCGCCGCGAGAGGCCGGGCCCACCGACATTTCCTCCTTTTTCTTTTTCTTTTTTTTATTATTTGCTCTATCCACTACGGTAGGAGTAGTGTAGAGTAGCACTGCTTCTTTTCTTTCTCGCGACGCCGGTACGACTCTGCAATTCTTTTCTTTCTCGCGACGCCGGTACGACTCTGCAATTCTTTTCTTTCTCGCGACGCCGGTACGACTCTGCAACAAGTGCTCCAAGAGTCTAATGGTTGTTCGTCCATGGATGGATGTGCCATGATGACCCAGCTGACTCCAATGTGGAATTCATGAAAGGGATATCACCGATATTATATTTATTTTTATATTTTTGTTCGGATTCGAATTCGAATACGGATAGTGTCAACTATGTCGGATAGGATACGATTGGATATCGACATCATAAATATGCGATTTGAGTATTCAGATACGGATACGGTATCGGATGTTGGATATCTGGACTCGGATACGGACAGATCTCAACCCCTCTAAACGGATTCGGTTTCGAATACGGTCGAAAAATATCCGTACCGTTTTCATCGCTACTACAGAAATGAGATCTAGTCCCGGTTGGGAACTAGCTCTACTCCCGGTTTCCCAACCGGGACTAGCAATCCGGGGCTAAAGGTGTTGTTCTTTAGAGATCCTCCCAGCTTTAAAAAAATAATGCCTCCCACCGCTGTGCCTCATGAGATTCGAACTCAAGACCTCATGCACTGCCTCGCACGTAGTTTACTACCCCACCTACACAACACATCTAACAATGAATGGGATGCTTTTCTTTTGAACTAACCCATCCGGGGATACCAACCGGGACTAAAGGGTCCTTTAGTCCGGGTTGGTGTTACCAACCGGGACTAAAGGGTCTACCTTTAGTCTGGGTTGGTATTACCAACCGAGACTAAAGGTTGGAGGACTTTTAGTCTCGGTTTAGCCGTTGGGCATGGACCTTTAGTCTCGGTTGGAGACACCAACCGGGACTAAATGCCTCTCTAGTCCCGGGAGTAAAAAATATCGAGGCTAATGCTAAATTAAGACATCGTTCTAAAGTCTGTTCTCTAGTAGTGCATCCCTACCTAAAAGACGTTGAGGAAAGCCAGCCTTCCCCATGAACTAAATTAAATGAAGGAAGCAATTTGGGATATATGTCGAATCTATGTACGACGTCGTCGAGGAAGAAGGTCCTGTTCGCATGAGCTTATCGGCAAGAATTAGTCCTACTTTTCAGCTATGAGAATAATATTTTTTTCTCATAATAAATCAGCACTACAAATCAGCCGCAACAGTCCTGCCGAACAGGGCCGAAGTCATTGGCCCGCTTGATCGGCGGTGATATTGGTAACTATCTTCGCTTTTATCCACCTCATCAATTTTTCCGTCGAGATGAAAAGGCCCCACACGGCAAAGGCCCAAAGTGATGGGAATCGCTTGGAGCTTCTAAGCAGGCACATGTATTTGCCGGTGTCGATCTTCGCAAGGGTGCATGAATCTGATCAGTGTCTACGATTGCAGTCGGCTAGTAGAAACCTTGTCAAAAGACTTTCCCGGCGAGCGACTTTGGTGTCGCATGATGCATGATAACATATACGCTTGAGTCCACATTATATAACACCTGCTTCCCTGATCTTGTGGAATGCACCACTGGATCGAGGAACTTGGAGATTCTCTTCTTATACAACTCTTTTTAGATCATGACATAAGACCTAGCTCGTTCTGCGAGGCATCTTGCCTCAGATCGATCTTGTGATAGGGTGTCTCCGATGAGGTAGTTCAGGTTGGGCTAGCTGCCTCGGTCCACTCGGGGTTGATAACCATGACAGCTTCTTCCTTAAGCGCTGTGTGACTACTGCTTGGTTTTTTCTGGCTTCTCCTCGTTCTCCTCCTTTTAGGACGGATGGAGGTTTTTTGGAGTTCATCAAGAAAACTCCATTCAGTATGGGATCCCGACCGAATCCAATCTTTGCAGGTATATCTACTGCGAAGTTATCCCATCGAATGACACGATGGATTTGGAGACCATCGAACGTGTCTTCGAGCTTTCGGATTTCTTGAGAGTAAGTTTCCATCTTCGAGTCTTGACATGATCACTCCTTCGTGACTCAGTAAACTAATAAAACGATTTACAATTTAAAACGAAGAGAAGTACTATGGCCTTGTTTAGTTCCAAAAAGTTTTCTCAAAAAATGCTACAGTAGCTATCGCATCGAATCTTGCGATACGTGTATGGAGCATTAAATGTAGACGAAAAAAACTAATTGAACAGTTTGATGAGAAATCACGAGACGAACGTTTTGAGTCTAATTAATCCATGATTAAACACTAATTGACAAATAAAACAAAAATACTACCGTAGCTAAATTTTTAAATTTCGCGAAACTAAACCAGGCCTATACTCCCTAGCCAGGTACTAGTGTGAAGACACGGCAAGTGTGTATATAGTGGTATATAGCTAGTAGGTAGGCAGCAGGTAGCTGAAACTGAAACTTTGGAGGTGAGTGGAGGGGGTATTAATGGGTGTGGGGTTTTGCGTCGATCGGCCGGCCACTATGATTCGTCGTTTTGACGGGTAAAGCCGTTGGGAGGTCGCCGGCTCGGAGCCTCAGGCAGCGTCGTCGTCTCCACGTCTCGTCGTCGTTGGCGTAAAGCCTAAAGCCAGGTCCACGCCTCCTGGTCGCCTTGTTCCCCGACGAACTCCGGTTTTCCTTCCATTATCATCGCTGCTGTGACATGCTCTGCTCAATTATCTATTAGCGTATGTTTGCTTTAATTTAGAAATATGGATATATTTATCCTTTTTCTTTTTGTTACAAGGATTGGAATAACGCCTTGTTTAGATGCCATCAAAATTCCAAGTTTTTTCACTTTCTCTCCATCACATCAATTTTTAGCCGCTTGCATGGAGTATTAAATGTAGGTAAAAAAAAAACTAATTACACAGTTTAGTTGAAAATCACGAGATGAATTTTTTGAGCCTAGTTGGTCCACGATTGGACAATATTTGTCAAATAAGACGAAAGTGGTACTATTCATCGGGTTGAAATTTTTTCAGCATCTAAACGAGGCCTAAGTGGAACTGAAGCCGTTTCTTTATACTCCATCCGTTCTACTTATAGTATATATAAGGCGTAATTATCCCTGGTTCAAAGATTAAGGAACATATTTAATTCTCTCTCCCCCTCTCAACACCAGTACTACTGCATCGATGTACATGCGTCTAGTCTTTTGGAAATGCGGGCGGAATGTTTCGCTGGGTGAGTGTGATGCATCCTTCGTCGCCCTGAATCCAAACCTTGATAGCAGCAGCAGCCTGCTACATATATATGACGTACTCGTCCTATACGTTTAGCACGAGCCTAGCTGTACGTGTGATCGTTAGGTTGTCTGCATACACACACATGTGACATGTGCTGATGTGCACATATATGGCACAGTGCTTGCTGTAACTCTCATCCTATCCTATTCCTACATGGTGAGAGTGTGGAATATATACATCATCATCCATCGTCGCCACCAATTTAGTGAAGCTACAGCGGGCAAGCAGAGGACCCCTGGGTTTGCAATGAAAATGGGTCTAATTAAGCTACCCACACATAATCCATATAGTACATCACACGAAGAAGATCATAGCATGCATGTGCGTGTGTGTTTGGTTGCTTAACCTGGCCACTGCTGTGAGAAGCTGCGCTTGTTGGATGACTACATCTCTAGCTCGGCCTGTCTCGGATGATGCAAAAATGGCAATCAAATCTAGGTCGCGGGATATGGGCTCCATGTGCTTTGCCATAGAGCCTGACTCGAGCGAGGCTACTCCAGCTCAGCTAGGGCACCACGATGCAAACCAGGATGTCTCATTCAAAAAATGCTATTTACTGACAGATAAGGCTTACTTCTAAGGAAGCCATCAACACAATGTTTCAAAGAAAAGAAAAAAACTTATCTTGTTGTTGACGGTGCGGTGATCAATCACAATAAATGATCCAGGACATGCATGATTCCTCTAAATGGTGTGGTGCTCAATCACAATAAACCTTATCTTCGTATAAGAATTTTTGTCGTGTTTTACATTTAGAGCTAAAAAAGTCAACTGCGGTGTATGGGTACATATACACCTATGAGTTTCAGATATGTACGCATATAGTACTTACTATGTTTTCAAATATATGATATTTGTTTAGGACAAACTAGATATTCCATATCTATATATCTAATACTAAAGAGCAAAATGGTGCTTTCGTGCGTCCTTTTACCTCCTACAATGTTCTTGCATCTCTTCTTATCTCCGACTCATGATCCATGTTGTTCATGCGAGTTAGAACCGTTCATATTTGTGCATTCAGGGATGTTCGTATTTGTGCATTCAGGGATGTTACGAAGTTCGATTCCAATCCATATACCTAATATTAAGACGACTCTTGTATTTTTTTCACTTTTCATAATGCCCTTGTGTTTCTCCTTACCTCATCTTAGATTCGGCTCACAACCCGTGCTCATATGAGTTCGAACCGCACGTGTTGTACGTGCATCATCCAGCGACGGTATAGAGTCCGATTCAAATAATATTAGAATAAATGACATGGCTATTACATAAACCTCTGAGTCACAAGTCATATATTAAGGTGACCATGCAACAAGATGTAGTTTAGTTGCAACGCATGGACACATTTGCTTGTTAGTTTATAATGACCATTAGCTTGCCATAAACATTGTTTAGAAAATGCAAGGAGTACTATTAGTTTATATTAGCCGAGCGACCCGTACTCAAACACGGCCTAAAACACATATATAGCATGGTTATGAAATTATTTTTTCATAGTAACTTAATTATGTTGGTATTTTGATGTAGATTTGAGGGATATTTTACTTTATTTTTATTATGACAGACGTGGATAATTTAGATACAATTCAAAGGGGTTTATGTCAGCTTTCATAATGGCATATGTGGCTAATTGAAAATCAACTTTAGGGATATTTAAAATTATCTTTTACAGTAGCAGAGCTAGTTAATTTTGATGCAAGTTTAGAGAGTTATTTTAAATTGTCATTTATAATAGAATATATATGTGGGTAATCTATATGCTAACTTTATAGGATTATTTTAATTCATATTTATAATGGCTGTAGTGGTTAATTTAGAGGTTGTTTTATGTATTTTTCATAATGATATAGGTGGTTTTTTTTTTTAAATTGAATAGATGCAATGGTTATTATTGGTGATAGTGATTAGAGTCTACCGAAAAAGTAAGATGTTTTTTATTATTGTGAGAATTTTTAAGCTCATCTCATAAGAATAAATGTGTGGAGACTTCATTCGATCAAGATCTCTAGTTAAATAATATAAAGATAGACAGTGACACATGCGGTACCCAGTATCACTGCCACTACGTAAAAACGATTTTTAGCAACGGTTCAATTTTTTGTAGGGGCGGCTGGTGATGGAGCCGCCCCTATAGTGGCGTGCTCGGTTGCCCAGACACCAGCCGCCCCTACAAATGGAACAGTAGGGGCAGCTGGTGTTACGAGCCGCCCCTACAAATAGGGTCTTATTTGTAGGGGCGGCTCAATCACCAGCCGCCCCTGAAAATGCTATTTGTAGGGGCGGCTGGTGATTGAGCCGCCCCTATAAATTGGAGCTATATTTACGGGGGCCCCCATATATATAGCTCCGATTTATAGGGGCGGTTCAATCACCAGCCGCCCCTACAAATGACCTACATATAAAACAGCTGTTGTACCTTCTTTCTCCTTGGGTCACTCACTCCAACCCGTAAAAGAAAGGTGGGGAGGCCTTGGGCACCTCTCAAAAATTGTTTTACTAAGGAGGGAAGGTTTTGCTCTCAAATCCTTTGATGGAAAGATTGTAGAAGGTAATAAAATGCTATTCCACACTTTTTTTTTGAAGTTTTAATGGTTGGTTAGTGAGTAATTAGAGTTTTGTTTTTCTCTCTCTTCTATGGTGCTTAAGCTACTTATGAAACAAATTAGACCCAAGTTTTAATTGTACTAGGGTAAATTAGGGAGGGGAACAAGATCGTACTCTTATTTGGTCCATGTTTCTTGATTTTAGTGAACAATTAGTTAGTTTTATGGATGTTTCATGTGCATGTGGATCTAGATCTAGGGTTTGGTTTTTTTATTAATTTTATTTTTGTAAATTTATGTTTGATGAAATTGGACTAGGGTTTGTATGAAAGATATTGGGTAAAGTATAATTGTTGCTAATTGTTGTCTTTGAAATTGTTTATTTTAATCAATAAATATGTATTTTAATTATTTATAGATAAATGGGCCATTAATTAATTTTCCTCTACCATGGTGTGTTTGTATGCTTCATGTAATTATATTATATTTATATTCATATATATCTGAAGTATATACAATTATTCTCAAGTAATTATTAATTTGTTTTATTTTTCTTTAATGTTTGTTTTGTTGTTGTTGTCAAAGATGGAGTACAGGACCTCTTGGATGTATGGTTCGTTAAGGTTCAAGGTAGGTTTCCGTGAAGAGGTGGATAAATTTATTGAAGCCGCAAAGAAGCATGCAATGACATTGAAACAGAATAAGGGTACAATTATTTGCCCCTGTAAAGATTGCAAGAACCATATGGCATAGATAGATGTGACTATCATCAGATCACATTTGATTATGCGAGGATTTGTTGTGGACTACATAGTGTGGATTCATCATGGTGAAACAATTATTATTAACGACGAGGATGAGGAGGAATACGACGACAAAACCATAGAATCCCTGTCCCAATATTCAGTAGAGCTTGATGCACGAATGGATTTCGAGTTTAGCAATGAACAAGGTGGTGATACTGGTGGTTGGGATGGTAACGACGAAGGTGGTGCCAATAATGATGGTGGAGCACGTGTCGGGGATGAAGATGATTTGGAGGACATGATTCGAGCCCTTGGACCAGAGATTTTACTAAATAGCCCAAAAAGTCTAGAAAATTTGAAAAGGGTGACAAAAGCAACGAAGGAGACTGTGTATGGTGTTGAAAAGGGCTGTCCGACACATTGGACATTGCTACGTTTTGTGCTTGAGCTGCTCATCCTAAAGGCTAAGTACGGCTGGTTAGACTGTAGTTTCAATGATCTATTGTATCTCCTGTCATGGGTGCTGCCACAACCAAACTCAGTTCCCGCCAACACATACCAAGCGAAGAAGGTCTTAAGTCCATTGACAATGGGGGTTGAAAAAATACATGCATGCCCCAACCACTGTATACTTTTTCATGGTGAAACATTCAAGTCACTAAATAAATATCCCCAATGTGGGGCCAGCCGATACAAGAACAATAACCTTTACGGTGGGGATGAAGCCTCCACGGAGAAAAAGAGAAATAAGAAGGGTACAAAAAAAGGTGGTACACGAATCTCAGCCCCTAGAGGACACTCCATTAGGCAACGATGCAAAGCAGAGAAGAATTCTTGCCTTGGTAATACGGTACCTGCCAGTGACCGACCGCTTGAGACATATCTTCCTAAACCCTAAAGAAGCCGCACTCATGACATGGTGGGATGATGAGCGCAAGGTGGATGATGATAAGATTGCACACCCAACTGATTGTAGTCAGTGGCAAAGGTTCGATGAGAACCACAAAGAATTCAGTGATGACCCAATGAATGTACGGTTTGGCTTGAGCACCGATGGAATGAATCCCTTCAATGAGAGAATGAGCGACCACAGCACATGGCCAGTGATCTTAACCATGTACAACATCCCAACATGGTTGTGTCAGAAGAGAAAGTACCTTTTCCTCACTATTCTTATTTCTGGTCCTAAACAACCAGGCATTGATATAGACGTGTTCCTCGAGCCTTTGATGCAAGAAATGGAGAGGCTATGGAGGCATAGGGAGCAGATGTATGATGCGTTCTAAAAGGAGAACTTCATATGTAGAGCAATAATATTTGTTACTACCAATGATTACCCAGCGTTGTTTGCTTTGTCTTGACAGATCATAGGAAAGATGGGATGCTTGGTTTGCTTAGATGGTACTACATGGGTGTACCTGGATGCATCAAGAAGATAGTTTACCTAAGGAACCGACGCTTCTTAAAGACAAGTCACAAGTACCATAGCAAATTGTTCTTTAGATTTTATGACAATGCCCCAGAGATTAAACCCCCTCCGGAGAGACGTCATAACAGAGAACACGTGTACAGAATAGTGAAAAACATACGCGTCGTCTATGGAAAGAAGAATCCGGATGGGACGAACAGAGATAGAAGCACACCTCCTGTCGAAGGTGTACCTTTCAAAAAATAATCGATCTTCTTTCAGTATCTGCCTTATTGGCCAGACTTGGAGGTCCCCCATGCCATTGATGCTATGCACGTGCAGAAGAATGTCTTTGAGAGTCTCATTGCTACCTTGATGGACACAGGCAAGTCAAAGGATGGTCTGAAAGCACGAAAAGACATGGTGCAGCTAAACGTGATGCCACAGCTTCACCCGGTACCTGAGGCTAATGGAAAATATACTCTCCCTGCGGTGTGCTTCAACCTAACACCAGACGAGAAGAGAGCTATATGCACTTTCCTAAGGGGGATCAAAGTCCCGACTGGGTTTTCAGCAAATGTTAAGAAGCTAGTGTTGATGAAGGACTTGTCAATAACACACTGCAGGGCTCACGATTGCCATGTGATGCTGACAGTGTTTCTACCTATTGCAATCAGGGTCATAAAGCCAGAGTTCTTGAAAATGGCCATCACCCGCTTGTGCTACTTCTTTTTGAAGATCTCATAGAAGACGATTGGCAAGCAAGAGCAGAGTGACCTACATGAATTTATGGTGGAGACACAAAACCAACTCGAGATGTGTTTACCTCCTGCTTTTTTGATATAATGCCACATCTCATGATTCACATGGTTCATTAGATACAGGCGATGGGCCCTTGCTACTTGCATGAAATGTGGTCCTACGAGCGGGTCATGTCGATTCTAAGTCGATACGTGCATAATCGAGCATACCTAGAGGGTTCCATGATAGAGGGTTACAGTACTGAAGAAGTCGTCGAGTGCTATCAAGAGTACCTAAAAGTACAGAAAGGGATTGGTAAACCCGATTCTCGTCACAAGGGTAGGCTGGCTGAGAAGGGCACTAGTGGTAGAAAAGTGTTCATCGACCATGATTACAAAGAGGTGAGTTAGGCGCATTACAGTGTATTGCAGGGTACACAACTGATGCAACTGTACATTGATGAACACTTGGCTATCATTATGGCGGAGAGAAATGGCCGTTCGGATGATTGGGTCATGAAACAACACAAGCAACGACTAACTACATGGTTGAAGGACCAAAACATACCGCCTGAAGAAACCACATACTCTATTACCATTAGTAGGTTGGCAGAGGGGCCATCGAGATAGGTGACATCTTGGAATGCTTATGATATCAATGGGTATACGTAGTATACCCACACAAAGGATAGTAAATATGTGAACCAAAATAGCGGCGTTCGAATAGAGGCTCTCAATGAATTGGGGCGAAAGATCCAATACTTTGGTATCATTGAAGAGATATGGGAACTTGACTATGTAAGGGATATAACGGTGGCCCTATTTCGATGCCGTTGGATCAAACAACACCAACTGAATGAGATCGGATTGATAGTCCTGGACCTCAAGAATCTAGGCTACCAAGATGACCCTTGGGTGCTCGCTTCACGTGTCGCACAAGTTTTCTATATGTCTGACCCACAAAGTAACCTCCCCTCGAAGAAGAAGACAAAGCACGTGGTCGCCTCTAGGAAACAGCACATTATTGGAGTTGATGGTGTGGACGATGTTGAAGCTTACAATAACTACGATAAGATACCGCTATTCATAGACTTTCCTAAGAAGATCAGTGTTGTGGAAAAAAACCTCCCCAAAGACATATTGACATGGGAACAAAAAGGTGTCAAGGGGAAAGTCGTTACAGCGGGCTAGTTAGTTGTTGAACGTGGAGTATTTATATAAGTGTTGTTTGTAAGACTTCATTTATGGATGCGTGTGAGACTATATATTTATGTATGTATGTAAGACTATATATTTTTGTATGTGTGTGAGACTACATTTATGCATGTGTGTGAGACTACCCTTTACAACATCCAGATGACTCTATTTAAATATCCACACTATTACTACTAAAACTTTATGAAATCACTTAACACTGTATGAAATGAAGAAATGACCAAAATAAAAGTAGGAGATCTTGACGAGTTATACAACTTTTATATTCATCACCTTTACAACTGAAATCATTTAGTGTTTGAAAATCAGGTTTGAAACTAAAATGATAGAGCATGATTTTAGAAAATTTTAGGGAAAAAACCATCACATTTGGAGTTAGTATGAGGGAGAAAAACTAGTTACAAGTTTCTGCCATAGATTAAAAAGAGAAATCACACTTGTTCATCATTGATCATCATGAACAGTTGTGCTTTTACTTTTTAATCTCTGGGTAAAATTTGTAACTAGTTTTTCTCCCTCATACTAACTCCAAATGTGATGATTTTTTTCCTAAAATTTTCTAAAATCTTGCCCTATCAAGTTAGTATGTTGATTTGGTCATTCTTTTCATTTGACAAAATTTGAGCACTTCAAATTTTCAAATTTAAAAAAAATGACAAGTTCGAACGAAATTTGCAATCATTAAATGATTTCAGTTGAAAAAGTGATAAATACCAAAGTTATATAACTCATCAAGATCTACAACTTTTATTTTGATCATTTCTTCATCTGACAAAGTGATATATTTCTTCATATATAGAATAATACAAAATATTATATTTGTGCATATACACAATTTTTTTATATTACTTTGTGTTTTTATGATATAAAAAATATAGAATTTATAATTTAAAAAATAGAAAATATTTGTAGGGGCGGTTGGATCACGAACCGCCCCTAAAAATGCATTTGTAGGGGCGGCTGGATCAGGAACCGCCCCTACAAATGTATTTGATTTGTAGGGGCGGCTGGATCAGGAACCGCCCCTATAAATAGTAGCGAGTATAAATAGGAAGAAGCGCACGGGAGTCATCGTCTGGGCGCTGTCTTCTTCCTCCGACGCCTACGGTTTTCGCCACTGGTCCCGCGCCCGCCCACACCAGCCCCTGGCGCTCGGCGTCCCGCACCCGGCCCCCGGCGCCTACCCCCGCGCGCCGACCCCCGGCGTCCCGCGCCCGGCCCCCGGCGCCCAGCGTCCCGCCCTCGCACGCCAGCATCCATCTAGACCGGTAAGTGTCAGATCTCTGCTTGCTCTACGAACTCTGCTTGCTCTATGAAGTATGATCTCTGCTTGCTCTGCGAACTCTGGTTGCTCTACGAACTCTGGTAGCTAGGTTCCATTTCCCAACGGCAATGATTCTTAGCTTCTCATTTCTGGTGGTCATTCTAGCATTTATGCATTAACAATGTTATTATTAGTGTATTTTGGGAACAACAATCTATGCCACCGGCACAGCGATTTTGTAGGGTCATTGTGGCTTGAATCCATCGCTGGTTTAACCTGGCATCGGTGATGACGTGCTGTAGATCCGTTTTCTGTATATTTTGTACACTGATGGCCCCCTTCAATGTCCTTAATCATCTCCTATAGCACAGTTTGATGGGTTTAGTCTTTGTTTTGTTGGGTAATTTTCATTTATGTTGGAAAGCTAAAATTTAACCAGTATATGTATTCGGTGGCATTGACCCAAACTCCTTATTAGCTGCGTGTCATTTGTCTTGAAATTTAACTCTATAAAATGATAGGTGTAAATCTGTCTTGAAATTTAACTCTATAAAACTGCATGTCAATGATTAGAAAGGCATGTGAAAGTTGGTCAACAAATAATTGTGGACATATGGATTATATAGATGGTTCGACTGTGTTCTTTGGAAGATTTTGACATCTTCACTCTGTTGCCATTGATTAGAAGAGATAGGACCTTTCACAGTTAATTCGTTTAGGCATATATCACTGTAAAAGTTTAGCAGTCTAGAATCCAGATAGATGACATCATCGGACAAGGTTAAAGAGCTGCTAGTGCACTTTAATTACTCTTGTCTTACAACATTTAAAATCATGTTTTCTCATTTAGAAAAAAATGATGCTTTCTATATGTCATTTTCTATAACTGTAAAGCCTAACACAAGACTTATAAAAAAATTAATTATAATAAACAACTATAAAATATTAAGTCAATAGATGTATTGAAGATCATAATTGCAACTCGAAAGAAAGGCAACCGTGTGAGCAATAAGAAACTTGATCGATGAGTAGATACAAGATTTGTTAAACAGTTCACTGAATGCCGTTTGAACGAGCTCTAGCTCTAAGAAATTCAGTTATTTGTAGCACCTAAAAATCTTAGGTCTCTAGCTAGAGATACATATAGATGATTTATTTATTTATAGTTTGGACTAGATATCAATATCTAGACCGCTTTAATTTAACCTATAAATTAGAGATCTAACATGAATCTTGGAGGTAGAGATGTGCGAAGTTGGTCTGCCAAGGTATTTTTTTTCGATGACTCTTTTGTTTGAACTAGGAAACAATTACCGTAGCTTTTATGGGGATTTTTGGGAGATTTTATAAATGTTGTTAAATACTCCCTCCGTCCCAAAATAAAAGTGTATCTGTGATTCAATTTTTTTTCTAAATTAATGGGCACATATAGGCCATATACTAGGCTACTATATCTACTAAGGCCCCAGCGTGACAGCACAGCAGCAACTTTACGCCAGTTCGGGGTGGACCGAGAAAAGAAAATCCCATCAAAAGAAAAAAAGAAAACAAAAAAAAATCAACGGAGGCTCTATTCAAAAGCTGCCCATGACTTCAGCCTACTGTCCTCTCTGAATATGTGAACAATCCTCTGAACTATCAGACATCTTTACAGAGGCAGCAGTGTAATTTGTCAGCTTCACTAATCTGGGAGCCCCAGTACTACATGCATTTTTATTGTGGGACGAAGGGAGTATTTTAGTAGACATGTCTTTGAAGTCAGAGTGTTGTTTTTTTCCTTCTAAATTTGCTGAAAAGGACTTGATCCATAGTATTGAGTAGATGGTCATCATAAAAGTGAGATGGCCGGCCCCAAAGGCCCAAACCATTGGAGTTCTTTTAGAGCAAGGATTGTAGGGTGTTTAATTTGAATCGATGGTTAACAGTAGTGGACGACACTCATGAGGACCAAGATCTCCCAACAACCACTCCATATTCCCACCGTGCTTGGCTTACCTAAATTATCTGTGCTCCTAGCTAATTTTCTGTTATATTGACATGCCTGAATTTCATCATGAGTGAAAAAACTTCTTGTGGCAAAGAGGGTGGACTGTGTCCTTTAGAATAAATAATTGTATCTAACCACACATGGATTGTTGGGTGTGAGATAGCAGCTCATCAGTAGAATTAAACTCTTAATATGTATATGAGCATTGGCATAGATGAAGTTAATTGATTGTTGAGGTCTTTTAGGACATGTGGATGATCTAAGCCATTGCCTGTATGTTGTTTTAGTCATGTTGAACATCTCCAACAACTCTCCTTTCCTCAAATCCCTAAAACTGGTTATTGGGGAATCCCCTTTAACATCGAGGAATTAAAGGATGGCTGCTCCACCAGTTACCAATTCCCCTTTAGTCATGTTGACACAGATGGAAAATATAGCACATGATGTAGTAGATTGGTTTGTGAATCTTTTTCTAAGAAGTCCTACTAATATATAAAACTCATTTCTTTACACTTTCTTTTTTGTAGCACTTGAAGATACCTTGATATCAGTCTGGCTATAGCAGACCATGTATGTCTATCTATAGCATCAGTAATGAATTATAGATAAAATAGGACTCATTTCTTTTTTTCATTGATGCCGATCTAGCCCTTTATAAAGACATTTATGGCATTAATCTAGCTATAGACCGTGCAGTTCTATCACTAGTCATATGGTTTGGCTCGTGAAGTCTCCATATATAGGTATGTCAGTATGTGTAAGTTTGTATGAATTGAATATACTAGGTCTGCAACCATATACAAACATATTAGGAGTCCTATTTATTTAAAGACTTCTTTTTGCACTGCCATTTTTATATAGATACAACTTGGAGACATTATGACATAATTACATCCAGCCATTTTTATATAGATAGAACTTAGAGACATTATGACATCACTACATCTAGCTATAGCCGCAGACCTGTATGTCTATCTCTACTGGCAGTGACTTATCTAGCAGCCCAAAAATAAAGGTACTCCAACATATAGTATCTACCTTGTGCTGATATTACTTTCAGAAGGTACTATGATGTGGTCTTAACTCAAAATTAAAACTAGTGTGCTGAAACGTATCTTGTAATTCTTAATGAACTTACTCCACTTCATTGTTTCCAAATACCTATGTTTTCCCAGGATGACACTGTTTTTATCTTGTAATTCTTAATGAACTGGTGCTTATAGCTGATTATTTTAGATACAACTATTTGTATATACTACTACTACTACTATACTGAACTACTACTACTACTCTACTCTACTGAACTACTACTACTCTACTTGCTACTGCTACTACTCCTACTCCTACTAGCTGGCTGCTACTCTACTCTCTTCCCTAGCTGCTGGCTGCTACTCTTAACTACTGGCTGCTACACTTCTCTACTCCTCCTCTACTCTACTCCTCTACTAAGTTACCAGATTTTGATCTGCAGGGGTCTTCCAACCATGTGGCAGCAGTCAACTGTTTTTTGGTTATTTTTCCTATCCTCTATATTTAGGAAGCAGCAGCTGCTTTTTTTACACCTTTTCCTCTCTATGTTTGCTAAGCAGCTGTTGCTTTTTTTTTTGCCAAATCTTCCCTCTCCTCTCCTATAAAAACACTATGTGTGGTAAGTGTAACTTACTTCTTCAGTACTCCGTTACATGGCTGTCAAAAGCATTACTTAATATTTTCATATGCAAAACACACAATGCCCCAAGCAGAGGCCTGGGAGTGTACATTGTGAATACTATATATGTTCTATGATGAGTAACACCGGTGCCTACAGGAGACATCCCTCTTCACCTGTAGTATAAAAACTCCGTACATGGTATGAAATACTAAACCGAAACTTGTTCTCTTGTAGTGGAGAGAAGACAAAAGAATGAAAAGAGACCCATACAAGGATGACCAACTCTTAGAGCTTGTCAGCGACCTTTACAACTTCATATTGGACCAGATTGTACACGTCAGAGGCGCCTACCATGACCGAGAGTCTGAGTTAGGTACAAATCCTCAGTACCAACACTTTCGTGAGACTGAAAGGCTAGCTCTAGGACGTTGATAACAATATATATGGAATTTATATATTTAATGATGGATTATATATATTCTTGTGAATTGGACTTGTAATTGTAGTTTATAGAATACTCTTGTGCTTGTAGTCGCGGTCGCGGGGCGTTCGGCAACACGAACGCTGGTCGCGGAGCGTTTGGCAACGCGAACGCGGTTCGGAACGTTGGTCGCGGGGCGTTCGGCAACGTGATTTTAAATTATAAATTTGAATTTTTTTTGCGGGAAAACGTACTGTAGGGGCGATTCTTAATTAAACCGCCCCTACAAATACCTGTTTGTAGGGGCGGCTGGTACTACAGCCGTCCCTATAAATCGATTTATAGGGGCGGCTGGTAATACGAGCCGCCCCTACAAATCGATTTGTAGGGGCGGCCTGGGAACCGCCCCTACAAATACATGGTTTGTAGAGACACTTGCATAGGGGTGGCTAGGCAAACCGCCCCTACAAAGGGTTACCAACCGCCTCTACAAATGTTTTTTTTAGTAGTGTGCACCACACCCTTTTTGGTCCTGCGCTTGACTTGCTTGAGCATGAAAATAATGATGCACATATAGTGTTACACATCTACGCTCTCAACATATAGCTAGGTTAGCTTTTGCACTGCTGTGTGGTTGAACCTCGAGATCACACAAGAAACGAAAAAATAAAGAATTGGAAGATAACATGGGACAAGAGCAAGATGGGAACTAGCAAAGATCCCATAAGTAAACATATACTATTAAGGGGGTCGCACACTCACACTGCCTTTTCTCCCCTGCTGCACACTCACAGAGTGCCCTAATGCAAAAAGGCAAAACAAGTAGGAGCTGCTGAGGGCCCAAGAGGCCACTACCTGCTGGCCATGCCCCCATATAATTGCATTATTTGCCATGGGTTATTGGGACCCAGAGCTAGCAAACATGTCCCAATGCCAGAACCCTAGCTAGCTTATGCTGCACTCATGGAGAGAGAGAGAGGACAGAAGATGCAAGAAAAAGAAAAAGAGCGAATGCAGCATATGCATGCAGCAAGGTTGAAACTTGAAAGAAAGGCACTCGTCGCTTTACCAACGTGCTGCATTGCTGAAAGAAAACCCCCCCAAAGAAAGCGTACGGCGATGGATGGATGGGGTGGGGAGATCCAAGGTACATGACCCCTCGAGATTTGTGTCCCCCACGGCCATTGTCGTCTTCTCATGCAGATGCAGTCACACAGGCACACAGCACTGGGAAATTGAATATAGGGTGTGTTTAGTTCCTGAAATGAAAATGTTTGGGTGTCACATCGATGTGTCGGAAGGATGTCGGGAGGGTTTTTTGATATTAATAAAAAAATAAATTACAGAACTCATCAGAAAACTGCGAGACGAATCTAATACATACTAATTAATCAGTCATTAGCACATGTGGGGTTACTGTAGCACTTAAGGCTTTTCATGGACTAATTAGGCTTAAAAGATTCGTCTCGCAATTTTGCCGAGAACTGTGCAATTAGTTTTTTCATCTATATTTTGTAGTCTATGCATATGCCGTAAGATTTGATGTGCGAAAATTTTTAGAAACTAAACAGTGCCATAGCCACGGACATGCATGCATATGGCCCTCCCCACAGCTCCCCCTACCAACTATATTACCTGTTTGCTTTTGTTATTCTTGTGCATTAACTTGCTACCGGACGATTTCCCTGGCAGTAAGTTAGACTGCAACAATCATTCGTCCTTTAGATAACGTTATAGACAAATGATTTAATATCTATTTTTTTCTGCAATAATAATACCCAAAAGATAACCATTTCTGCAAATGAGTCTTCAGGAGAGAGGATACTTAGATTTGGGTTATGTCTCTCCTAACACATAAAATGTATCTTTTATATAGATACTCTATTGAAAGTTATAGATTTTGTATTGAAGACCTATTTTAGATTTGGTTGCGTAACCGTTCTCCATATGGAGACAACCTTTATATATAAAGACTATAGATAGCTACTCAGCCGTCCTATATGCGTTGTACTGCTGAGTGTTGTGTGTTTTGATTGAGCTTGTACTCTCTGATCTACTTTTTCTTTTCATATATACAGCTGTTTCAAGATTCATACCTCAAATATTTAATCAACGATCAAACTTCCTTTTCAAATCACAGTATAGACTTAGACGTTCACAACAGAATGCACACGGTGACCATAATTAAACTCTTAAATGTAATTTTTGTTGTATGAAGATAATAATAATACTCTCTTCCTCCCTGAATAATATAAATCAACTTTTGGAGTTGTAGTAAGTCAAACTTTTTTAAAATTTGACCAAATTCATAGAAAAAAGATAAATATTTATGACATAAAATTAGTACAACTTTATATACATGATGAAATGTGTTTCCGTACCATAGTTTTTGTGTGTCATGGATTTTAGTACTTTGTCGTATAAAATTGGCTAAACTTAAGAAAGTTTGACTTATGATAAATTTAGAAATTATTTATTTAAGGATAGAGGGAGTATTGTTAAATTTGCATTTGTAAGTATTTTACTGTGTTTATTAATTTCCTATGGTTGTGATTTTGTTCATGTAACCCATTGCGGTATAAGAGAAATTAAGGCATAAATTTTCTTTCGAAGACCTAACCGAGTGAGACGGCACCTTGTATTTTGAAAGAGACACTACTAGAGAACAGACTTTAGAACAATGTCCCAATTTGGCATTAGCCTCGGCATATTTTGCCCCCGGGACTAAAGGTCCCTGCCTAACGGTCGTCCGCGGGGCAGGGATCTTTAGTCCCAGCTGGTATTACCAACCGGGACTAAAGGTTTATCTTTAGTCCCGGTTGGTAATACCAGCCGGGACTAAAGCTTTTAGTCCCGGTTTGACTGATGCCCCGGGAATAAAGATTAATCTTTAGTCCCGGTTTGGCCCCCTAACTGGTACTAATTATCCCGGCCTATAGACCAGCTCATTTCTTCCTCCCCGAGCCCGAGCCATTCCATTCAAACTCACTGCCTCTGTTCTTCAGCTTGCTGTTGTTCTTGCTCTCTCCCTCTCCATTGGTGTTGCTCTTCGATTTTAGAGGTAACAAAATTAATCCTCTTATGTTTTATCAGTAGCTTATCTCATTTTGCGATGTAGATGCATGTGTAACTTTATATGTTGGACTTTATTATGATTTTATATGTCATTTTTAGCTCAAAATCACATGATGATTTGCATATATGTTTGGATAAATAAAAGTTAAATTAGTTCATCAAAATCACGCCTCGCTCGTCCTCATTGGAGCACGCGCCATCCTCGTCCCCGGTGGCTTACGTGATCTTAGAATTAATTTTTCCATAAAATGAAAAACTTAGAAAATAGTTAGAAAATTGTAGAAAATCCATACTAGTTGAACTTGCGGACCGTGTTCAGCTCGACGAGCATGTTCTCTGCTGAGCGGTAACGAACGTCAAGGAGGAGCTTTGATTCTATGAGGGAGAGCGGCAACGGTCGTGGAAGACCGTATTCCCTTTCTCGTAGAATCAGAGCTCTTCCTTGGCCAAGTACGGTGCCGTCCGGTGGAGAAATGCTCGCCGAGATGATCACATAAGCAAGGTCAACTAGTACGGATGGTTATTTATTGAAACATGTTTTTGAGCTATAATTTGATGGATATTTGATAACTTCAGACCTACAAATGTCATCTACAAATGTTACTATCCTCGGCAACCTAAACGCTCGCGAGCTCGCCGATATCGAGCAGGTACGAATGAAAGTGAATGAAATATTATTTTTCATTAATTTTATATTGGCTTCAAAAATAATTGACCCACAACTTGTTTTTGTAGCAGGGTCTAATGGAGATGGGATCCCGATCTTCCGTCAGGTGATGGTAACTATCGTTGTGGCGGAGAATGACACACCGATCTGGCTTCAGATCGAAAGATCGAACCCTGCAATCTTAGCACCACAGCTCCTCTGGTTATCAATCGAGTCACGGACCAGATTGACCTCGCCAAGAAGGCTAATCCCTGCCTACGCAACGAAGAACACAAGCAAGAACAAGAAAGATCGCAACCAAATTGCAGATGTATGATTAATCTCACGAGTTGGGGTCTCACAAACCGAAGAACGGCGAAACTGTTTCTTGACAGAATAATCTAAGCAAAACCTAAACCCTAATGGAGGGGCGGTGGCTGTTTATGAAGACTCTAGGGTCGTGCAAGACCCCTGGATGCGCCCCTAATGGGCCCAAACTCGATACATGGTCCAACGGACCAAAAGACGGTGTCGCAGCACCCTGGCAGATTCTGGACGCTGACTTGTTTCGACGATTTCTGTTGATTCCAAATAGCTTTTGATGTGAAACCACTTGGATTGGCTTCCTTATCAAATTAGCTTTCCATCCATATGTGGATCATCGAAAACGGAGTCCAGATGCGTCCTGGGCAACCAGTTTAAGGCAGACTGGTCCTGGAGGCCGAGGCAGACTCGAATTCGTGTTGGACTGGGCCTCCGGCTTGTGTTGGACGTCCTTGCTGGTCATCATCACCTCCTCCACGTCCTCTTAGTCCCTCTTGACCCTCTCCAATGTTCCTAAGCAAGATAACATCATTAGGTAGTAGTCTATTCTCAAAAGTATGAAAAGGATCGCTTAAGAACGAGCTCACCTGTAAATTGAGTTGACGCATTCGAGCCCGGATCATTAGACCTCGCATGACGGTTGGAGGATCAGCTGTTACATCCAAAGGAGTGATGTCCTCATCAGGGTCTCCCCCTAGCCTAACCCAATCATTCATTTCCCATCTCATCACAGCGTCACGGGAGGCGAGACGACTTCATCCCCACGGCGATCTCCAACTCCTACACCGGCCCCATCGCCTCCACAACGATCTCCAACTCCTACACCGGTCCCACCACCTCCACAACGATCTCCAATGCCTCCACGCCGGACTCCAACACCGGCCTCATCGCCTCCACGCCGGTCTCCAACACCGCCCCTACCCCCTCCACAGCGACGCACTACAAAGACGTCTAAGGTCCTAGCGGCAAAGAAGACCCAAAAAAAAGAGTTATTTCTCAAGAAATACTTCCTGAAAAGACTGATGAGCAAATAGCAGCTGAAGAAGACAAAAAAGTGAAAGATTTTTTTATAGATATCCAAAAGCAGAGACAAGCGAAGCTTAAGGAGAAGTCGTACTTTTACATACCACGAGATCAGCTGAGGCAGAAGGTCGAAGCTCACAAGAAAAAGATGCTTGAAGTTCATAAGCCTCCGCCACTATCAGACTATGACCGCTCCCTCGTGAAGTCACATGATGCACATAAAAAAAGGAAAAGAGCATCAGGGAAGGATGTCCCACAGCTCAGACAACAGAAGCAACCAATACAAAATCTTGTTGTTGCTAATGAATATGGTTTCAACATAGAAGTCTATCGACCAAACAACTCTGGAGAAGTGTCGGTTCAAGACCTTAATGCTTTTTTTGAATAAACTAGTTTAACCTTGGATCAAGTGACGGGCAAAGCTCTAATCCAGAACCTAAAAGTTGATACCTGAAAGACTTATAAATTTGGCAAAAGTCTATACAACCTTGCGGCTCTGAATGAATTGGGTACGCAAATATACTTGCTCAACAAGTGGTACATGCAGACGTGTGGCAGGGGTGAGCAGTGGATCTTTGTCAGATTTAGAGACCATCCTTACTTCCGTGGCGATGACATCTTACATATTAGTTTCGAAGAATTGCATCAACTATACCACTTGGACGCTCTGGACAAATCAATCATTAGCTCCTTTTATTTGTAAGTGATTCTTACTTTTATTTAATAAACTCACTTCCATGCGTACGTGTATATAATTATCCTCACATGTAACTTATATTTATATACAGATTCCAGATGTCAGAGCTTCAAAGAATACAAGACACTAGTGTTGGCTTCATTGATCCTTATATCGTATTCAAAACCGATATTATTGTCAAGGAGCACTGGGTATCTGAAGCACAGACGAATATTATAAAGTTCTTCGTGAAGCAGCACGACAAGACAACAATACTTTTCCCGTACAACTTTGAGTAAGTGTTAATAATAATGTAGTCTACACATTTTATGTAATATCAATACAACTTATATGCATGTACGTGTGTGTATAAACCAATGCAGGTTTCACTGGATACTCATTGTTATTGAGTTAAACTCAAGTCAGTTAGTAATCTTGGACTCATTGAGAAAAGAGCGAGCACTATACCAAGATATGATAGACATTATACAGGGGTAATTTTGATCTCTCGCGCACAACTATTATTGAATAGACTTTGCCATAATTTATTAACGATCGTACATTATTGATCGCACAGGGTTTGGAAAGAGTTTATTCGGCAACACCGCAAGGATTGCAAGCCACCACTTAATGTAGTTGAAATACCAGTAAGTTGTACTATATATACTTCCCCACGTGTTTAATTATTATATCGTACTTCAATTTATGTGTGAGATGATGAGAATAATCTTCTTCTCGTACAGTGGTGTTTGCGGCAGGAACCAGGTAATAACTTATGTGGATACTATGTTTGTGAATTTATCACTGCACACATAAGAAGAACTCCTGAAGATGTCCTTAGAGTACGTATATATCAATTTTTTATTTATTTTTAAATGAATATATATATGTATTAATACTTTTCCTTTTATTTCAAATGCAAGACTGAATGATTGAAACGAAGGGTCATGCAAAAAGACCATCTGAAAGCAGTTCAAGAGTCAATAGCAGGATATCTTCTAGAAAAAGTGCTAAATCTCAACGGCGAGTTCTACTTTGATCCTAAGGAACTAATGATGTAAATTAAATGTTTATTGATATCGTTATTTTCGAGAACAAGATTATGAAAGTGTTGTATATATACATATATATCTATAATATATATAGTTTCATACTTTATTCAAATATAATAATGCTCGAGATGAGAATTAGATGTAATTATATGCGTGTGTGTATTTATATTAGCAGCGTAGAATACGTACATAAAAACATATTATATATTAAACAAATATGTGTAACTGAACTGAAAACAAATTAAACAAAAAAAAAAGAAAAAGAAAAGGAACCTTTAGTCCCGGTTGGGATTACCAACCGGGACTAAAGGGTGCGGCCACGTTTGCTCGGTGGAGGGCCTTTAGTCCCGGTTGGTAACACCAACCGGGACTAAAGGTCCCTCTTGAGTCCCGGCTCGATGACCCAGGACTGAAGGTTCCACCTTTAGTTCCGGGATCGTTGTCCCAGCGCGGTAACCGGGACTAAAGGCCGTTACCGCCGGGACAACAAGTTCATTCTGTAGTAGTGAGAGGAAACATTTCGATCGAACTTAATGGATCTTTTGCCATTTTGCTCACGCATTTAATAGATAAAGGTTGTATGGTTGATAGTATATATGAGGTTGATATATGTGTATTCAAAGTGCAAAGGTCCATAGAATTTGGAAAAGAAAAGGAGGTTTCTGAGTTTATGCTTTCATACATGATGTTTGTAAGAATTACTTAGGGGCTGTTTAGTAGGGCTCCAATCTACTTCTCAATTCTTAGCTCCAGCTCGTTGGTTCTCAGATGGAGTGATGTGCTTCTGGTGTGGGAGCAGAGGGTGAGAAGCACGTGGGAATTGATTAAGAATTATTTTTGTGGGGTTTGAATGGAGAGCAATGATGAACGGATTTAATTTTTTAGCTGCCAATATAAATGGGAGGCGTAATTCTTGTAGTGCCAACACAAGACTAGCTACGGCATTAATTTGAGATGGAAGGAGAAGCAGTAGATTGCAGTAGCGGCAGTTGTTTCCAAATAAAACCAAGAGGAAGCTAAGCTGGGCCTTATTTAGATTGAGATTAGGAATCAGTATTTGGCACTATAGTACTTTCGTTTGTATTTGATAATTATTATTCAATCATGGTTTAACTAGGCTCAAAAGATTCGTCTCATAATTTACAATTAAACTGTGTAATTAGTTATTTTTTTATCTATATTTAATACTCCATATATATATCTAAAGATTTAATGTGACGAAGAGAGAGTGAAAAAAACTTGCAATCTAAACAAGGACCTAGCATTATTGCAAGGTCGATCGTCGGCGTCGTCCTAGCTAGCTAGCTAGCCGCCGGCCGGAAGCGGACCGGAGCATTGCGCGTGGCTCCGCCGCGCTGGCGGAGCTAAAAACAAAGATCGTTGTAGCTTGTACTATATTATTGGGTATAAAGACGACGGAGAGGTGGTTATTGCATACTCCTACTCTACTCCTCCTAACTGCTGCTGAACTGCATTGCATGCGTTGGCCGTTGGTGCCTGCCGAGTGGTGAGTTGTTGCTGCTGCATGCAGGCCGGCGCGCGGCGCCAGCAAACAAGGCGAGAGGCTGGCCAAGAAGAACTGGTCGTTTCCAGTAGGCGCGGCCGCGGCGGCGCATAGCATATTTTGGCTCTGTTGAGCTCGTTGAAAAAATGCTGGTGCTGATATTTATTGTGAGAAAAAATACTAGTATTTTATTGAAAAGGTACGGCTGATAAGTTCAAGCAAACGGGGCCTTCATTGTTAGCATGCCATGCAATGCAGCACACAGGCAGGAGCTACTAGCACCCTTCCTCATCTTTCTCCTATTGTCTTCGTCTTCCTCCCTCCCCGTGGTGGATGGACTTTGGTGGAGCTGAGAATAAAGTTCTGTTTGGATTCATAAGGGTAAACTTTAGCCAAGATTAAAGATTAGCCCTTATTAGAATAAAAGGGCTAAAGTTTAGTTCATAAGGTTGTTTGGATGCAGTAACTAAAGATTAGCCATATTCTACCATGACTCCATTTGTCTCTAATTAATACTCACGCACATGACTAAAATGGGTGGGTGAGGATAATATGCGTCTTTTGTCATGAAGGGGTCACTTTTAGTCCTCTTTAGCCCATCTTGAAGTGGCCGATGAAAAAGATATGGGCTAAAATTTAGACCCCTATTTTTAGCCTTTTTATTTAGATTTATGAGGACTAAAAGGAGTAGGCTACACTTTAACCCTATTATCCAAACCGGCCTTAAGTCCTCGATCATGCAATGCAACCGACCCGACCGCGTGCCATAGCCATAGCCCCAGCCGGTAAACAAAAGCAAGGTCCTGCTGCTGGCCCACCACATGGCGCCCTTTCCCATGCAAACTTTTGTCGCCTCGCCACTTTTCTTTTCTTTCTGCACGTACTCCTCTGTCCTAATATAAAAGTTCATTCTTTTTTTCTAAGAAGTCTGATTTTTTAAACTTTGATTTATTATATATATAAAATATTAATAATTATAATACATAATTACTATTATTAGATAAATTGTTGAACATATATTTATAATAAAGTTATTTGAAAATATAAATGTATACATATTTTCTATCAATCTAGTCAAAGTTAAAAAAAAAATTAACTACTCATATCTCATAACGTTATATATTTTGGGACGGACGGACTACACTCTACTACATCCTTCCTCTCTCTTTCTCCCGGTACGTGTAACGTGTTACTACTGCATGGACCGATGGACGCATGGATGGATGCATGCACGTACAATGACGCAAAAGAGCATATAGATATTATGTATGTATATATTGCATTTTTTCTTTTAAACATTTTTTTAAATTATTTTTAAAACTGACACTGTTTAATTTTTTTTTCAAAACTAACACTTATGGACGTGTATGTTTGCACGACGCGGCTAATTCACTCTGCCGCGCCATGTATGGCGGTGCGGTAGGGTGCAGTCAACGGCTGCGGTAACCGCTGACATGGCAGGTCTAACGTGCCACCCGTCACGGCGTGGCGGGCCTACCATGCCACGCATCATAGACGCGGCAGACCTCTTGTTCCCTCTCTCAGTGTCTTCGTCCTTAGACGAGAAAACGCGCCGTCGCGACTCCCGCCCAGCGCACCCGCGACCGACGCGCCCCGCACGGCGCTCCCGCCGCCGTGACCCCGGCCGCCTCGCCCCCCGCCGCGCCCATATACTGTATTAATTGTTAGAGGGGAGTGAATATCCTATTAAAAATTTCTACAATAACACTTAGCAAACCGATTAGACAAATATGAGGCGAAGCGAGTGTTACGCTAGCCTACTAAAAATATAAGCCACCTAGCACAATTCTAGTTTCTATAGTCTCTATCCACACAATGGCTATGTCACTACACTAAGTTGGTGTGCTCTCAAAGGCTAACTAAAGAGCCACACTAACCAAACTAACAAACTCTCACGACTAGCTATACTAAAGAGCTTGACAACTAATTTACAGTAATATAAAGAGAGAGAGCAAGATGGTTATACCAGCGAGTCAAGGAATGAACCAATTAATCACAAGAATGAATACCAATGAAAACCAATCACCATGGAATCAAATGATGACATAATATTTTTTTACCGAGGTTCACTTGCTTACCGACAAGCTAGTCCTCGTTGTGGCGATTCACTCACTTGGAGGTTCACGCGCTAATTGGCATCACACGCCAAAACCTCAATAGGGTGCTGCACAACCAACACAAGATGAGGATCACATAAGCCATGGGCAATTTACTAGAGTATCTTTTGGCTTTTCACCGGAGAAAGGTCAAGAACCCCTCACAATCACCACGATCGGAGCCGGAGACAATCACCAACCTCCGCTCGACGATCCTCGCTGCTCCAAGCCGTCTAGGTGACGGTAACCACCCAGAGTAACAAGCGAACCCCGCAGCGAAATACGAACACCAACTGCCTCTAGATGCAAACACTCAAGCAATGCACTTGGATTCACTCCCAAACTCACAAAAATGATGAATCAATGATGGAGATGAGTGGGAGGGCTTTGGCTAAGCTCACAAGGTTTCTATGTCAATGCAAATGGCCAAGAGAGTGAGCTTGAGCCGGCCATGGAGCTTAAATAAAGAGCCCCCACGAATAGAGTCGTTGGCTCCTATGTCCAGTGAAACATGGGCTGACCGGACACGCCGGTCAGGTTGACCGGATGCAGGACCCCAGCACCCGGTCGCTCGATGTTCAACATGTGTCATCAGCCTCAAATGCTGAGCGCTCGATCTTAACGGCTAGTCTGCTTCGCGCCACGTGTTAAGTTGCGACCGGACGCACTGCTCAAAATGACCAGACGCTCCATCACTGGCGTCCGGTCGTTTCAAGTAAAGTTGTAGAGAGGCAAAATCATGACTGGACACGTCCGATCCACCATGAACGGACATGCAGGTGCGTCCACTCCTCCTCTTCTCTATGTGCCGCCACGTCAGCAGGACCGGACGCTGAACAGTGTTCAGTCAGAGTCCGGTCACCTGCGTCCGGTCTTAGGCCGAGAGTAGCCTGAGCGCACCACTGATTTTATAAATGACCGAACGCTGCTCCCCCGAGTTCGATCACCACATGACCGACATCCGATCACTATTTTTCAGTGACTATCACCTCCTTCACTTCACCAACTTCTCCACCTTTGCTTAAATGTGTCAACCACCAAGTGAATCACCTTGTGCATATGTGTTTGCATATTTTCACAAATGTTTTCAATGGTGTTAGCACTCCACTACATCCTAAATGTATATAAAATGAGTTAGAGTATCTAGTGGCACTTTGATAACCGTATTTTGATACAAGTTTCACCCTTCTTAATAGTACAGCTATCGATCCTAAATGTGATAGCACTCGCTAAGTGTCTCGATCACTAAACCGAAAAGCTCTTATCAGTTTCACCTTTGCCTTGAGCCTTTTGTTTTTCTCTTTCTTCTTTTCCAAGTCCAAGCACTTGATCATCGCCATGGCATCACCATCATCATAATCTTCACCGTTGCTTCACCACTTGGAATAATGCTACCTATCTCATGACCACTTAGATGAGCTAGGTTAGCACTTAGGGTTTCATCAATTCACCAAAACCAAACTAGAGCTTTTAATCTCCTCCTTTTTGGTAATTAATGACAACCCTTACACAAAGATATGAATTAAAATTTAATGGAATCCATGTTGTTTGCCCAATCATATTTACCATGTATAAAAGGATATGGACAAGTTTCATGAACCCCGAATGGTAGCAATTGCTCCCCCTATATATGTGCTAAGAGTTTGGATTGTAGCTTGCACATATGTTTAGATAGGAAATATAGAAGACAATGTCTGCCAAATGATGCTAAGGTATAAGAGATGGACCTTTGAAGCGTGATACCAATCGAAGTGCACCAAAATACCATCCTTAGCACTATTAGTAACTAGACATATACAAAAACTAGAATGTCCCATGAGATCAACATTAGAACCAAGGGTCTAGTTTCCATAAAATGAATATAAGTCTAGTTTCTTAACCTATGCATGCTAGATTTTTATTTCATCATTCAATCCTACAACTAGCATATACCACAGAAGCATGGATATTGAAATTTAAAACTTGTGCTATGCAAGCAAATATATGAAATGCACATTCAAATGCACCATACAAGTTCATGAGCTTGCCCCCCTACTTATGTGCTTAAAATTGTGGCAGAACCGTCTAATCTAATGCCTCACAGGAGTGCTCATCTTCCATTAGACACTAAGCACCCAAGGGAGAACACCAAATTACTCGGTTCCGTCGGATACACCTCAAGGGAGAACCCGAAAATCCACATTTTTGCCACCAGGATCACAAATGAGAGAATAAAGCTTACATCATTCTTAACCATTTCTTACATCACTTTACATGTACATCAAAGTATAACATTTATTATTATAACAGCGGAATGTAATTATCTTATCAGAGTTATGAACAATTTAATATAACAGCGGAATATAAACATGTGATCAGAATTACAGCGGAAATAAATAGCTAATCACGATATGATAAAGTATTGATATATAAACTATGACAACATATTATAAAACTTTCATTTCTAAAAGCATTTGGTGAGAGTTGTAAATAAAGACTACTATCGCAGCGTAAAGGAATCCTCGCTGAGCCCATCAGGAGGAATCCACACACAATAGTCAGCTCAAACATCCACCTGTCACCTGCAACAGGGGGAATAAACCCTGAGTACTCAATTATACTCAGCAAGACTTAGCCGACAGGGGGAAAAAAGACTCCAAGGATATGCAAGGCTATCTGGCTTGTGGGTTTGTTGCATTTGCATGAAGCATTACTAAGCGTGCGTCCTTATATTTGATTTTTATTAATAGCCGCATTGGTTCATTAACTAACCATTCTATGTAAGCACCTGTGCTACTTTCAAGCAGGTGGTAAGCAATCAGATTTCCTTTTCCATCTTTCATCTTTCATCTTCAGTTCTTACTACGATGCTAAACCGCAGACAAGCCGTACCGGATAGCCCGGCGATTCATGAATCAATGCCCCCAGCTGGGTACCCCGAAAACACACGCCCCGCTTGTACCCAAGGCACAAGCAGGACCAACCCATCACTCTCCTGTCCCGAGTGTCTAGGTCCCCGTCCAAACTGGGACTCCAAGCCCCCGCCCCTGAGTCCCGAACTCAGTGCGGTGCAAGGACCTCCTCCACCAAAATAAAACCCTAACAGTCGGTCCGGAAAGAGCCGGATCCGCGACAAGAGAGCAACAAGTCTTCCAAGCGCCTATACACAAGTATGTGCTCGGGATAATAAGTCTGTGACCTGCCTAGAGTCATATGCAACGATCGGTCCTTAACCGACCAGACAGGGAAAAACGGTGTAACCAAGCTATGACCCGCCTCCGCGGCGACACAACTTCTTACACCCACCAATACCCAAACCATATCCCTGCCCGGTCACCATTTTTCCTTTCCACCATTTTATATTTTCCAAGTGATAATAATTTGGTAATATATTTCCTATCTCTCGCGAGTGACAAACAATCACTCGACTTCTACCGGAGTCCTGTAGCATAGCAATCTACACGATCCTATCATACTAGTAAAACTCATAGGAATAAAGATATATATGCAAGTGGGTTTCATTCAACTCCTTGAAACTTAATGCACAAATATAATTTAAACTGCAGAAAGTAGGGGTTATGCACCGGGGCTTGCCTTGGTAAAATATAACCAAAAGTTAGCATTCCATCTTCGTGATATGATCACCATAGCATCATCTTTCAGCTACTCCAGTTGATCCCACGATCCCTCATCGTTCCTCCGTCGATGTGTGGTCACCATCATGCCTTCTTTTGGTTATTCCAGTTAATCCACCATCGCTCCTAAATGGTATACATCTTTGCAATATGCTTGTCTAAGGAAAACATGCATAAACAAGATATTTAAAAGACGAAAGAGATAAGTTGGAGCTTAGCCAGGGCAACAGGTCGGCAGAGACGGAGTCACGTGTGGACGTCGCTATGCCGCGGGCGTGCAGAGGCAACCGGAGCGTGGTTGCGCCGGCGTGCAGTGGCAGTAGCACGACGTGCTGTGGTGCAGGGCGTGGTTGGAGACGAAGAAGAAATGGCCTAATGCAGCTTGCGTTGCTTGGCTGCTGGTGCTATAAAAATGCTGCTAGTGCGCTGGCTTTCATGTACGAACCCAAGACTAATTGGTCTCCTCTCCTTCGCATAGTACCGGGGCACTCCACCGTGCACGACAGGAAGCAATTTGCATATGCCACTGTCCTCTCCCTCTGCATGGCTGCTGAATGCACTAGCACGGATGCTTGCGTCATTTATCTCTCGTATTAACTCTCTGTTGGCCCTCTCGTCAAAAGTTTCGGCCAAGACAAGTCGTTGCCATCAAAATTTTGGGGCAAGACAAGTAGCTCAGTCAGTCAAGCCTGTATGCCTGGCTGCCATGCACAAATTAATGTTCGCTTGGTCTCCTTTCAAACACTGCACCGTTGGGTCAAAAATAATGGAGAAGGAGAATGAAGGAATTCTTGGAGGCTAGCTACCTCGGTCGATTTCAGCTTGCGGAGAAAACGATAGACGCGGCTTTCTCGGACAAGAACAGACGAACTGGAGTTGAGAGAAACAAGTGAACAGCGGAACGGAACGGCTCGGCAGCTCGGCGTATCCTTTTTAAAGACAGGAGACGTGAAGGCGCGACAGCGACGCATCGTAAGGTTAGCGGCTAACTAGCTTGCTTAAAGGTAATAAAGCCCTCTGGTTCATGCCACGAGGCTCGGGTGAACAGTGTTTTCTACGGGTGAACAGTACTTTCTGTGGATGAACAGTAATTCCTGCGTGATGCACACCGTGCAAGACTCACTGGCCTGGCTTGACTTCGCGCTACAGTGATTTCTGCGTGCTACAGTGCCACGTGCAAGGCTGCAAGATGCAGTGAACCGCGTTTGGATTTCGCGTGGACTTGAGTGGTCTTTGGTCTTTCGACGTGTCAACTGGGCTAGTTGATTCATGATGGATTTGGACTCGAGTGTACGTGTGCTAATTAACTTAAGAAGGGGGAAGGAGAAGACCATTCGCAGACTAGCTCAAGACGAACAAGCAAGGAGACATGTGCAGGCTTGGTTACTTTTTAAACACGACGGCAGAACGCCCAGGCCCAACATGGCCGACAGGGTGTGCCGGTTGACACGGACAAGACCGCGGCCGCAGAGACAAGCAAGACAGGCAATCAGAGAAACAGAGACAAGCAGTGAGGGAGGGAAAATAATGAGCGGCTCGGCAAATGTAGACAAAAGTAAAAGTCAGAGAGAAACAAAGCAAAAAAACCAGAGAGCATGGATGCGGATGGATGAGGAGACTTTGCAATGCAGCAAATTGCAGGGCCACGATGAGAACGAGACAGTAATCAAAAGTAATGCCAGGCGAGTACGTTGCACGTCGGAAAAATAAACGAAGCTGCTGCGCTCTCTTTCTCGTCCGTTCGTGCTTAACAAAATAAACCCGTGAGTTTTTATATATATATGCATCATTCTATTTATTAATGGATTTTATTTTATTTATAAAAGTTGATTTTTATGCTTAATCTAACCGAACAAACCGTTTGTTAGAATCGCCGTCGGACATTTCTAAATATTTCTACGCACAGAGTAATTAACTTGGGCGTTTATTTGAGTCCACGAAACTAAGTCACACAGGATTCGCTTATCGCCTCAAGTATGTTTTAAATTAAAAACATGAGAAACTCGTTTTGAAAATTTTACTTAGGCCTAAATCGCGGTGCTAAACGAGATCGTAACACCAGGGGTGTTACAAAAATTTTAATTGATCCTCTTCCTTTGTCATATCTCTCCCTCTATGTCAAATTCTTCCCCTATCACTTACTTCTTTATTTCTCGCCCCCCCCCCCCTTGTGTCTTTTCACTATCTTTGTATACTATTTCTCCCCTTTGTCATCAATTGCCACAAAGGTTTAAAATGTAGATAGGTTGAGATTATCAATGTCAATCAATGGGGCGAGGACCATTTTCCCAAATTTAGTTCAATCTGGAACATTTTCCAAAGATATTTAACTCGATTTGATCCAAGGACAAGCTTCTTCACACCTCCCAATAAGGGTTATCTTATACCATATTGAGTTAAACACTTATAGCTTATTTTCTAGATCAAACACTAGGTTTACAGGCCTCCAAACATGTCATTTGCTACCACTAGACCAATTTAAGCATAGAAGCAATACTGGTACCATACAAACATGAAAATAATTTGATTTTCATGAATGAGCCTATTAAATGTGAAAGATGACTAGATGCTCTAAACATGTCCTTAGCACGGATGTATGCCATGACAATCAACTTTTACCTTAGATTACTCGAATGAGAGGCATGTCATATAAGTGGGGGTGCATCAACACATATTTGAGAAATCCAATATATTCAACTCATTCCTTAGCTTGCAAAACCTTTTCTCATCTAATATCTTGGTGAATATATCGGCAAGTTGATCTTCGGTGCCTACACTCTCAATGCAAATGTCCACTTTTTGTTGGTGATCTCTTATGAAATAGTGGCGGACATCAATGTGCTTTGTTCTTGCATGTTGAACCAGATTGTTGGTTAACTTGATTGCTCTCTCATTGTCACATAGCAATGGTACTTTGTTGAACTTGATTCCAAAGTCACTCATAGTGGCCTTCATTCAAAGTATTTGTGCACAACAACTACTGGCGGATATGTATTCAGCTTCGGCGGTTGATAATTGTTTACACCAAAATTTGGAGAGAAAAACACGGGAAGTCGAAGCTTCCAAAATTGTGTCGATCAAGGAATCGATTGCATAAGGATCGATATCAGCTGATTCAGATACGACTCTAGAATCGGATCTCTTTGGACGACGTCAGCAGATAGCGATGATGATCTACGGTTGGCGCTAGGAAACTACATATCGGACTCTACAAAAAGGAAAAGATTAGGATCCAAGTTATCTTAAATTATGAATCTTTTCTTCTATGTCGACGATTGTAATGAGTCATGCTCGAGTAGAATTCATGTTTAGGCTCCAGGTATAAATATTGGACCCTGACTATTGTAAGTGGACACAATCAATCAAATACAAGTTACTTACTTTATTCGCTCTGGTCACCCCTTAGGAGTAGGAGTAGAGTAGATCTCGATGAGTTCTTTAGCGAGTAGGGTTGCATCGGTCCGGCCAACCTCTGGCTTGTCTGTAAGTACCATCATGGCTTATACTTCTGTTCATACGGCTGCATCGATCCGGATGACCTCCACTGTGACTCTGGTATAAGCTAGTTATCGACTCTTATTTAGTTCAAGTACGGCTGCATCGATCCGGTCGACCTCCACTGCTCAAACTAGATTAAGGTCAAGTTATCGGCTCTATCTAAGGGTGGCATCCTTTGGATAGATTTATTAAGTTACCGATATTGCTTATTGCTTTTATTATTTATTTAATTACAACAATATCACTTCGCCCGATTGGGATTGATCTAGATCGGACTTATATCATGTTTAACCCATCGTTTATTAATCTAAACAGATCTAATCAACACTTTAAATGATGAGTTATGTTTTATCGATTGTTTTATGTCAATCTTGATCGTGCATAGTGTGCGGTTAAGGCATGTCTAGTCTTGAATAGATCTATTAGCTAACAAAAACCGTTTCATGGCTCGTTATCACGGCCTGTGTGATTCTGCCTCACACCCCACTGTTAGCACCATGGAGTGGAGATCATTACTTGGTAGATCTGTTCCTAATAGGGCATGACCTTAACTATGCGCTATGCCTGAATTGGCTATTTTAGCCGATATCGAGTCCTTTCACATATGCAGTTCACATCATGCGACCGTTGAAGTAAAGATAGGTTGAAAGATGTGTTAGCCCCATGATCTTATTATTGTATTATGGCCTGCATGATTCTGCCCTATGCCCCACTGATATTAGTAATAAGTTAGGGTCATCGAATTTATCGTTGTTTCTATGACCTGCATGATTCTGCCTCATGCTCCACTGGTCATAACGATAGATGAGATCTAATATGTTCATTAGATTTGTGAGGAGCAAAGGCCGCCTTGCCTTTCTTAGGGGTATAGCCCAATCCCTCTTTGTAGAGAGAAGCTCTTTGGTTACCCAAGTACATAAGCAAGCGGTCCTCACCACCATAGGCCTTAGCCAACATGTGAGTGAGTTCATTGACCTTCTTCTTGAGGGTCTCATTCTCAACCATTAGTGAGGCATTACATGTGAAACCATCACTATTAGATGAGGTGGAAGTGGAAGTGCTACAAGAAGGGTTAGTGGGAGCAACAATAGTAGGCTTATATAATAATTCATCAATTAGGCCACAAGTTAACCCTACATTATATGTCTCAACATGATTCTTCTCATTTTGCTCATCAAGCAAAGTGGAAAGAGTTTTTTCAAGCTTCTTGTGAGCCTTGCTAATCTTCTCATGGGCTTCCTCTAGCCTCTCATGAGATGCATTGAGCTCACCAAAGGCTTGCTTAAGGGCTTTTGCATTCCCTTCTCTTAATGTCAAAGTGTTCTTTAGCATCATCTAGCATGTCAAGTAGTTCATCCTTAGTTGGTTCATTATCATCACTATCATTTTTATTATCATGTTCCTTATTGCTTCCATCATCATAAGTTTATACCTTAGTGACCTTAGCCATGAAGCATGATGGAGTGTCGAAGAGAGAAGGCTTCTCATTGATAGCAATGCTTGCAAGTGCCTTCTTTTTGGTTGTCTTATCATCATCACTATCATCATCATCACTTGAGGAGGCATCACTATCCCAAGTGACCATATATGAACCACTCTTCTTCTTCTTGAAGGTCATCTTGTCATTCTTCTCTTTCTTTTTCTTCTTGTCATTATCATTGTCACTATTGTATGGGTATTGAGCAACAAGATGATCTTTGCTTCCGCAATTGAAGCACCTTCTTGACTCTTCCTTGTTCTTGGATGAAGACTTTTTTCTTCTAGCATGTTAGCCCTTCTTCATCATGAACTTGCCAAATCTCTTGACAAAGAGAGCCATCTTCTCATCATCCATCTCATCAAAGCTTAAGTCTTCATCTTCACTTGATGATTCTTGCTTTGCCTTGCCCTTGGATGATGTGGCCTTGAATGCCACACTCTTCTTCTTCTCATCCTTCTTCTCATCTTTCTTCTTCTTCTTTTCTTCCTTCTCATCATTGTCTCTATATGTATCATCGGTCATGATATCTCCTAACACTTGGTTTGGTGTCATGGTGTCCAAACCACTCCTCACTAGAATAGTGACCAATGTGCCAAATCTTGGAGGTAGGCAACTCAAGAACTTATGGGAAAAGTCCTTGTCCTCCACCTTCTCTTCAAGTGCTTTGAGATCATTGACAAACACTTGAAGCCTATGGAACATCTCTGGCACACTCTCATTCTCCTTTATCTTGAAACTAGCAAACTTCTCCTTGAGGATATATGCCTTGGCACCCTTCACTGCTTGAGTACACTCAAATGACTTCTCCAACTTCTTCCAAGCCTCATAAGCCATCTCAATGTTCTTGATTTGCTCAAATGTTCTCTCATCAATAGCATTATGAATGGCACTAAGAGCAATATTATTGTTTTGGAGAAGTACTTCTTCGGTGGCTGTGGGATTCTCTGGATCTTCTATCTCAATCTTGGTCTCCACCACTTTCCAAACCTTCCTATTGATTGCCTTGATATATGCTGTCATCTTAGCCTTCCAATATGGATAGTTTGAGACATCAAATTGGGGTGGCTTCTTGGCGCTGTTGATTTGAGCTATTTTGACACCAAAGGTTATTAAGTCTTAAATCACGGTGACCATGGCTCTTATACCACTTGTAAGGTCCTAATGGCTAGAGGGGGGTGAATAGCATATTAAAAATTTCTACAACAACACTTAGCAAGCCGGTTAGACAAATATGAGGCAAAACGAGTGTTACGCTAGCCTACTAAAAATGCAAGCCACCTACCACAATTCTAGTTTCTATAGTCTCTATCCACACAATGGCTACATCACTATACTAAGTTAGTGTGCTCTCAAAGGCTAACTAAAGAGCCACACTAACCAAACTAACAAGCTCTCACGACTAGCTACACTAAAGAGCTTGATAACTAGTTTGCGGCAATGTAAAGAGAGAGCAAGATGGTTATACCGCCGGGTTGATGAATGAACTAATTAATCATAAGAATAAATACCAATGAAGACCAATCACCATAGAATCAAATGATGACACAATAACTTTTTACCGAGGTTCACTTGCTTGCCGGCAAGCTAGTCCTCGTTGTGACGATTCACTCACTTAGAGGTTCACGCGCTAATTGGCAACACACGTCAAACCCTCAAAAGGGTGCCGCACAACCAACACAAGATGAGGATCACACAAGCCATGAGCAATTTACTAGAGTACCTTTTGGCTCTTCGCTGGGGAAAGGTCAAGAACCCCTCATAATCACCACGATCAGAGCCGGAGACAATCACCAACCTTCGCTCGATGATCCTCGCTACTCCAAGCCGTCTAGGTGGCGGCAACCACCAAGAGTAACAAGCCAAACCCACAACGAAATACGAATACCAAGTGCCTCTAGATGCAAACACTCAAGCAATGCACTTGGATTCTCTCCCAATCTTACAAAGATGATGAATCAAAGATGGAGATGAGTGGCAGGGCTTTGGCTAAGCTCACAAGGTTTCTATGTCAATGCAAATATCCAAGATAGTAAGCTTGAGCCGGTCATGGGGCTTAAATATAGAGCACCCATGAATAGAGCCATTGGCTCCTTTGTCCAGTGAAACATGGGCTGACCGGACGCGCCGGTCAGGTTGACCGGACGCAGGACCCCAGCATCTGGTCGCCCGATGCTCGCCATGTGTCATCAGCCTCAAATGTTGAGCGCCCGATCTTAACGGCTAGTCTGCTTCATGCCATGTGTTAAGTTGCGACCGGACGCACTGCTCAAAATGATCAGACGCTCCACCACTGGAGTTCGGTCGTTTCCAGTAAGGTTCCAGAGATGCAAAATCATGACCGGACGCATTCGGTCCACCATGACCGGACGCGCTAGTGCGTCCGCTCCTCCTCTTCTCTGCGTGCCGCCACATCAGCAGGACCAGATGCTGAACAGTGTTCAGCCAGAGTCTGGTTACCTACATCCAGTCTCAGGCCGAGAGTAGCCTGAGCACACCACTGATTTTATAAATGACCAGACGCTACTCCCCCGAGTCCGATCACCACATGATCGGTGTCCGATCACTGTTTTTCAGTGACTATCACCTCCTTCACTTCACCAACTTCTCCACCCTTGCTCAAATGTGCCAACCACCAAGTGTATCACCTTGTGCACATGTGTTAGCATATTTTCACAAATGTTTTCATGGGTGTTAGCACTCCACTAGATCCTAAATGCATATACAATGAGTTAGAGCATCTAGTGGCACTTTGATAACCGTATTTCAATATGAGTTTCACCTCTCTTAATAGTATGGCTATCGATCCTAAATGTGATAGCACTCGCTAAGTGTCTCGATCACTAAATTGAAAAGCTCCTATCAATTCCACCTTTGCCTTAAGCTTTTTATTTTTCTCTTTCTTCTTTTCCAAGTCCAAGCACTTGATAATCACCATGGCATCACCATCATCATGATCTTCACCATTGCTTCACCACTTGGAATAATGCTACCTATCTCATGACCACTTAGATGAGCTAGGTTAGCACTTAGGGTTTCATCAATTCACCTAAACTAAACTAGAGCTTTTAGCCCGCCGCCGTGTGCCCGTCCTCCCTCACTCCATCTCCATCTCCTATGTCTTGTTGCCTCCCTTACTACCGCCGCCACGCCTCCATCTCCCTACTATCGCGTGCTGCCCGTCCTTGTCGCCGCCCCTCCATCTCTCCACACTATCTCGAGCCGTGAAGGACATTGCTGCGTTGCCCATCATCGTCCTCCAGAAGGGGGATTGCTGCTGGCCGGCCATTGTCGCCACCCTCCAGAAGTAGGCCACTACCGGTCGGCCATTGCCGCCAGTGGCCATCTCCTTTCCATCGGTGGATTGTGGTGACCCATAATCTTTGTTGAGGTAATGCTCTTATGTATCTCTGTCAATTTTTTTGCTAGGGTTAGGGTTCAAATTTAGTTTGAGTGGATAGAGATTTATATAATTAGTTAGCAAAGATATTTAGTGAAGTTAGTAAATATAAGTTATGTATAGTTTTGTAGTTAGCTAGATATGTATAGTTTGTAAAGTTACTTAGTATAGTAAGTATAGGTATTAATATTAATGTGTTTAGTGTAGTTAGTTAGTATAGTTAGTTAGAATTGTTGGTATAGGTATTAATATTAGACTAGTTAGTATAGTTAGTTGGTATAGGTGTAGTCAGTTAGTTAGTACGCACGATGATTTTGATGACCTGATGAATCTGAAATGCTTTTGTAGATGGATTATTGCCTTAGGACTGTAGAGCCACTCATTGAAATGGCACTTCACAAATCTATAACGCTACAAGAGAATATATTAGTACACACATATAGATATAAACATTTAAACAGATACACTTTCCACTTACTTCGTGTTTATTCGGACATACAAACTCCAACGTATTCTCAGGGTTCATCATATCCCGATCTCCGCATTCGCACAGAGGAGGTTCCTCGAGTCGTCTAACTGTGGCTAGGTGCTTCTCCTTAGCCGTCATTAGCGGGGGGTTAGGGGGTGGAACCCATCGCTTGAAGTGCTCACGTGGATGTCTCCCTCTACATCAATCGTCGAAAAGAAGGTACCTAGGGTCAAACTTGTCTGCATAGTCGATCCACTAAAAAAGCACCTCTCATGGGCCTACACAACAAGATTCCAATAAAATATTAGTAGTCTACTTACACAAATGAAGAAAAAAAGATAGTTGAAATAATTACTTACATTAAAACGACTGCATGTGTAGAAGTAACGCGTCGCTGTGTCTGGATGTCTCGATTGAAACACGTCGGCCGGGAAACCACAGTCACAGTTAGGGACAGGGAGGTCAGGAGGGATGGAGGCATCTTTGCTAGACGCGTCGGGGTATAATTCTATAGGACGACCCCGATTTCGCCAAAACTCCTCCTGATACATGTCTTGCATCTAACAAAACGGTTGTAATTTAACAAACAAAATCAAAACATCATAAATTAATGTCAATGAGAACCATTTGCATTACAACAAATAAAATATAACCTACACTTTGGTGCAAACTCTATCTTAGATGTAAACATGCAAACTATATAAAAACTATACTTTGATCACTAAAAAATAAAATTTGGTATGTCTATATATTTATTCACATATAAAAGTTGAGATGCAAACTCAAACAAGCAAAATTCATATAAAAATTGACATTAGAATACATGGTAATCATAATTCTAACTAACCAATTAACCTTAACATTGGCAATCCTAATCCTAATCCTTCAATCCAACGTTCTAACGAACTCATATTTTCTTCTATACCCTAACTACTCATTCAAATTCTTCGATCCACCGTGGAGGCCGAGGAGGAGCTTCATTACCTTGACAAGGCCGAGGAGGAAGGTGGAGAGGCGGCCGGCAAGGGAGGAAAAGTCGGTGGCCGGCCGTGGGGGAGCCGGGAGGCAATGGCGTGGGCGCCGCGAGCGGCCTCACATCGAGTCGGGCAGACAGACAGATGGAGGGAGCCAGCGCAGCAACGGGTAACTAAAGCCTCGCCGCGCCATGATGCACGGCGTGTCGGCCCCGCCACGTCAGCGGTCGCCGTGGCCGTTGACCGTCCCATGCCACGCCGCCATGCATGGCGTGGCAGCGTGAATTTACCGCGCCATGCAAACAAGCACGTCCAAAAATGTTACTTTTGAAGAAAAAAATAGTGTTAGAATTAAAAATAGTTTAAAAAAGTGTTAAAAATAAATAAAAAATATATATATTCTTCGCTTTGTTTGATCCATTTCTGGCCCCATTGATTCGCTTCGTTCTGAGCTCTCTGCTGCTTGCCGTCTTGGCTTTGGCCAAACGCAGCGTACGTACGTAGCACACGTGTCCATGCACCCACAGAAGAAACGAAACCACCAGCACCAGAGCAGACGGCCGGCATGCACAGCACCGGCAACCAACCAACCAACGATTATTGGTTGCTCCAAGGTCAACTCTGCTTCACTTCACGCACGCTTCATTCAGCCTCGCTCCGTCCGTCCGTCAACTCCTCGTCCCCCCCCCCCCCCCCCCCCCCCCCCCCCCCTCTCAACACATTATTTTCCTCTCGGCTCTTGTCCTACTCTCTCTCTAGAGAAAAACATAGCTATAGGAAGCGTGCTAGTCGTTTAAGTTTCACTAAGTTTATAAAAAATAATATTAGCATTTAAATATCTAAATAAATTTATTATGAAAATATATTCTATAACTAATTTAATGATACTTATTTTCGTTTTAGGAGCATTAGTATTTTTCTATATAATTCTAGTTAAAGTTCGAATTGTTTGACTCCTTAAGATGTAAGAATTGCATTCTTTTATGGATGGAGGGAGTACACTAGTAATTGTTTTTTTCTTTCCTTTTTCAAATTTCTGCACCGAATGGCTAACTAAGCTCTTTTTTCCCTTCAATGTCGACAAACAGTAATACTGGATCACATCAATTCATTCAGTTCTCTGGTCGACTACACTACGCATTGCCAAATCCACCATATTGACATTTATATTCCTTTCTTGTTTCAACAAATAAAACACATTTATTTTGGAACAAATTTCAAATGCCAAAAGTACATTTAAATTAGGATGAAGGGACTACACAAGGATGATGCATGTCCAGCCAATGGCGACCGTGAGTGTGATGAGGACACGGGGCAACCAAAACCACCCCATGGTTGTCCTCACCCTCATGATTGTCTCCAGGTTTATCATATAAATATATATACAGCTGGTACAGTATGTAATCTACTACCACCTCACACACACATTTCTTAGTTTCTTCTGTCCCATATTATATATAAATAAATATATTCGTGCATGGACGACGTTAAGCGTACCTGGACATGGACACAAACAAAATAAAATAAATGTATATAGTACGTACTACTTGGGGCATGTTCGCTTGAGTCGGCAGAATCTATAGTATTTTTCTCTCACAACAAATTAGTTTCAATCCAGCCGGTTTTAATACCAGCCAAACAGACCGTTGGGTACTGTTACTTTACCTTAAGATACTATATATACCATGTTTAATTAGTTTGGGTCTATTTAAATTTGCCGCTGGTTTCTTCTATATATGCATCTGTACAACCAATAGTTACCTTCAGATATGCCAACTGCTTCATAGTACGTACATACAAGCATATATATAATTACAAATAGATAAAAATCATGTCGACAACGATTTACTCTTCTATACTGCCTTCGAGAGATGAACCTCCGGCTAAGAGATCCTAAAAAAGACAGGTACATGTAAGGAATCATGTATGCATTCATGTACAACAACGTAGGACTGATTTACAAAATATATACACTAACGTTTTAGTTTTTTTTTAGACATATTGCTTTTAAATGGACATAATTTATATATAAGTGCATAGCGAAAGCTACAACGTCTTATTAATGACATGCTCCTAGCTAAGGGATACGAAACCGTGTGCTTAACCGACTCATTTTTTTCTCCTCCCAGTACACATGGCAGTCAATGTTCACACCACTTTCCATCCAAGGATTTGCTGTGAGACAGCTGTAAATTAAAATAAGGACAGGCAAGTTCCATTTTCTTCCCCTACACAAACACGGAAGGAAAACAGGGCACACATGGAATCAACCAGCGCTAAGCTAACCCAATTAGCATTTGAAAATTGAAATACAGCTCAAGGAAACACCAGAGAACTACACCTGCCAACCACAGCCAGGCATTTAATTGTAGATAGACGGGAGGCTCCTAGAGTAGATGGGAAGGAGCGGAGGATGCATGCATGCATGCATTCCAGCAGAGAAACCCAAGTCATTGCCTAATGATGGTGGTGGGCGTGTAGTAATTAACCCGGTCAAATTAACATTTGAATCTACTGCTAGATCATTTTTCAAATTACAAACTTTGGAGGGAAGATGGCTGGCTGGGTGATTGATGAGTTCATTAGTGGAGGGAGTAATTAATTATATATACTGCTCACAAATACGTAGTTCAAGTGTGTGGTCCAAGTTTCTTCTGCTTTTAAAGTGTGCATGCAGCGTCGCAGGTGATTTGCGCTCCTGTGTATTGGTTTGTTACAATAGGGAAATTATACCCACCTGAGCACCTGACCATATGCAAAATTGGCCAAAAAGGTGTGTTTAGTTCGTGAAATGAAAATTTTTAGGTGTCACATCGATGTGTCGGAAGGATGTCGGGAGAGGTTTTTGGATACTAATAAAAAAACAAATTACAGAATCCATCAGGAAACTGCGAGACGAATCTAATGATACTAATTAATCGGTCATTAGCACATGTGGGTACTGTAGCACGTAAGGCTTTTCATGGACTAATTAGGCTTAAAAGATCCGTCTCGTAATTTTGCCAAGAACTGTGCAATTAATTTTTTTCGTCTACATTTAGTACTCCATACATATACCGTAAGATTCGACGTGACACTTTGGGTTAAAATTTTTTGAAACTAAACCGGGCCTAGATAGTGCCATGAATGAATGGAGAAAAGAAGAAAACAATAAAACTTTGTCCAAGGTTAGGAGTACTACGACACAAGACTACAAGAGACACAGAAGTGGTTGGCCCCACTCCAGAGAAAAGAAGGCAAAGGCAAAAATAAAAAAAATTGGGGGGAGCATAGCTAGCAGATGGCAAGAGATGATAGGTCGGCGAACATCCCATATAATTAACCCCCTAATTTCCTCCCCCCCTTCCTGATTTACTACTTATCAACCTCCCTTTCTTTCCAACACTTGCTATACATGTATATATATATATCTCTCTCTCGCCCTCGACTCTGCTCCCCCCTTCCTCTTCCTGCAGGCCGCATACGGACGCCGCCACCAGCAGCAGCGATCAAGCGTGCGCGCGATGGCCATGGAACTTCCTCTCATCCTCGGCGACGGCCTGGACGCCGCCCTCTTCTCCTCCCTCTGGTCCTCCTTCCCCGACGATCTGCAGCAGCCCCCGCAAGAGGTACTCTTTCTTCTTCTTTTTTTCTTTAGCCAACCATCAATCCCTCTCAGATTACTCCCTGTGCCGCCGCCGCATTTCCCTGTTCTTCTTCTTGGCCGGTGGCCGCCGGCCGCCATGGGACGATGGGTCGATGTCGGTGGGGCATGGCCGCCGCAGGGGATCTCCTCACCTCCTTGCACCGCCAGCGTCACATTTACTACCACTAGCTACCGTGGTCAAGGGGGGTTAGGCAGGCGGGCGGCGAATTAGGGGGGCGGGGTGCTCCGGCTCCATCCACGCACACGCCTTGACACTAGTTTACCGTGGTGGAATTCTTCTCCTCCCCTCCCTAATCTCTCTCTGTCATGGTCCTGCATGTTCGGCTCGCCTCGTGGAAAAATCACACCCTCCTGACATCCTCCTCTTCCCAAACTTCTCTTTCCGTCTGCTTCGGGTTGGTTGGTTCACACTTGTTTTATTTTTTTTTTCAACCAAAAGAAAAGAAGGAAAGAAAAGGCTGGGCACTGTGGCGAGATGCTGTTCAATGATGGTGTTGTTCTGCCTTGGGCCCCTGTGTGTGACTCTGATTTCAGACGCTTTTCTTTTTCCTTTTCCTCCTCCTTTTTTATTGATGCATGCCTATGCCTATTTGTTTTTTTATCTAAGAAAAAGTTTTGTTTTTTAAGGAGTTTTGGTTTTTTTGGGGAGAAGAGGGTGGATTTGTGCTCCCAAGTCTCCAACGGACTTGAGTAGGTGGTTGTATGGTGCAATCATTTGCAGGAATCCAAATCATTCGCTCTCTAGATCGTGCTGCCATGTCTCTGTCCACCCATCACCTTGTGTTCCGCGACGTCTCTCTCTTGCAATTTCCAAGCCATGGAGATAGATTTGCTTATGGATTTCATATTTTCCTTTTAATTTGTTCCAATTTCGATTTTTTCTATGCCGCAAACTGCTTGTGCAAGTACAAAAAGGGAGAAAGAACTGACCTTGTTGAATCGTTTAATGGTGGTGGAGCAGAGCGTGGCGGAGCTGAAGCAGACGCTGCTGGCGACGACGCTGGAGCTGGAGGCGGCGAGGGAGGAGCTGAAGCGCAAGGAGCAGAGCATCGCCAAGCTGGCCGAGCTGGTCCGCGAGGTGGCCAAGGAGCGCGACGACGCGCGGGACCAGCTGCAGAGCCTCCGTCTCCTGGCCGCCCAGGCGGCGGCGGCACCCGCGCCGCCGCTCGTCACTTCCAGCGTCACCGACTCCGACTGTAGCCTCGTCTCGTCCCCCGTCGACCCCTTCTTCGACCCCGTCACCTCCGCCGACAGGCGCGGCAAGCTCAGCCCCGCCACTCCCCCGGCGGTGGCGCCCAAACGGCAGTGCCAGCCCGGAGGCGGCGGCGGCGGCGTCGGGTCGGCGGCCGACGCGGTGCTCGACATGCTCGCCAGCAAGAGGCCCCTGCCGCACAAGGGCCGCCTGCTGGCCGCCGTCATGGAGGCGGGGCCTCTGCTTCAGAACCTGCTCGTCGCCGGGCAACTCCCTCGGTGGCGCAACCCGCCCACGGTGCGCGCCCCAGACACGCTCCCTCTCGGCGCCGCCCGCGTCGGGTACGTCGGCGCCCCCGTGGCCGCCGCCGGCTCCGACGCCGTCACGCTGGCCTCCAGCGCCTGCATGAAGCGGCCGATGTCCATGCTCCCGCTGACGCCCATGCTGCCCGCCGCCAGCTGCTCGCCGGGCTTCATCGCCAAGCGGCAGAGGCTGCACTGACAGCCTCTGGTCGCCGGCCGACGTGGTGGGCCCACTCACCAGTGACGGCGGGATCCACCGTCTTCTATTGATGACGATGAGTGAAAATGTTTCCACAAAGCCATGGTGGTTTAGCTGCTAACTGCATAGTAGTGTTCTTGAGTCATAGAAGTAACTAAGTATAGTCAGATGCTGAATTATGATAATGTGATCCATGTGAATAGCAGGGTTTTATCACACTTGCTCGGGTTTTGTTTTTTCCTGTTCTCTTCCATTTTTCATTTTTGGGCATGTCAGTGTCGTCTTAAGGCTGTTCATAGCTTGATATGGGAGCATGATTAGAGCCAACATTTCTTGCTTTGTGGTGAGGATCTTGGTTCAGCTGGTTTCATGCCCACAGCCGATGGCTTGGCTTTGGCTTGGAGTCAACAAATTTATCTATCTATATATCTATCCTTTACTGCAGCTTGTTCTTGAAATGTTCTCTGCAAATCAATATCTGGGTGTTAATGTTACCAGATATACGTCTATGATGATACACTTGTCCAATGTTCCAAACCAAAGTAACTGTGCATGGCAGTTGGATAAACAAGGACTCGTTTAGTTTCTCCCCTAAAATTTAGTCACTCTTCCATCGGATGTTTGACACATGCATGGATTATTAAATATAGACTAAAAAATAACTAATTGCACAGATTGCGACTACTTTATAAGATGAATTTTTTAAGCCTAACCAGTCCATGATTTGACAATGTGATGCTACAGTAATATATGTGCTAATGTCGGATTAATTAGACTTAATAAATTCTATCTCGAGGATTACTGAGGACTGTGTAATTTCACCGGCATTTGTTTAGCAAATACTCCTCTTACACTAGAAATATAGTGCCATGGCAGGTGCCAAAGTTTGGTTGAAGTGTTCCGTTGACAAAGAAAGAATATTCTAGTATCAGAAGAGACAAGTGTTTATCCTTTGCTAAAGCTTGTCCTCGAGACACGAAGCTTGTTCTCGCCTCGTTAAATTATCTATGTAAATTGGGCAGAATATGGGTGACGAACCGCGGCGCCGGATTTAGGACGCGTTGAGCGGCTAAATGCATTGCATATCCCAACGTACCTTTTCAACACCAAGAACTCCCTCCAAGGAACCCACAATCCTTGACCATATCAATTCTTTTTTAGAGAGCCTCCCCTAACTTAATCTCGGTAGATTAGACTGCTAAAGCTAGGTCTCACATGAGCAGATGGAAGACGGTTCTTGTTTCCTACTCATCATATGCAAACAAATCCAAATGCTAGCAAACAAAACTTCAGCAAGTACGTTTTCAGATTTCCAAGCTAAAACTGACAGCATGTTGTGGAACAGAATACTGATAACCTCAGACAGAGCACATACGACTATACAAATACTACGAGGAAGGAATGGAGATACGGTAGCTCAATTCACAAAGGTACCTGTAGTTACACAGCAATTTTCTTCTTCCCTGAAACAAATAAGCACCTTCCATTTCATTACAGAGCCAAACTTAACTCTTTTTGTTGAGCACATAGACCATGAGCTTTGTATCATAAAAAAAGCTGTATGAACATAAAGGGAATCTACTTACAAGTTATCATGTCGCCACTAAATGATGTTTTCTGCATTAACCTTTTACGGAGTCTCCAAAGTAATCATCTGCATGCCTGCACCTGCAGCAACTGAAGAACAATCATGCCAAGGCAACATCAGGAAGAGCATGCTGCTCCTGCTAGTACGGGCTGATGAGTGGAGTGCAAATAAGGCTTTGCTTGTATTGATTATATGGTTTTCATCAACTCCAGTGCCATTTGCATGAGGGATGCAAACAATATAGCATACTTGTTGGTAGTGCTTGAGGAGGCCAAGTAGGCAAGAAGCAAATACTGTACAGCTAGACTAGTGAAGCTGCAGGACTACCTGAATATGACTAATCCTATCTATTCCGTGGAGTTTGCAAACATCTAACCAGCCAAGCTTTGTGAGTTTTGACATAATTAGCCACCAAACAATAGAGTTTTGATCAAAATCATCTCAGAAGAGGCTGGTTTTCACCTTTCCAGGCCACCGGTCACTTGTTTGTTTGTCTGAATAATAAACAGAGTGTTATTTGTCAAAAGAATGAGAGGAATGATTGTATGTTCTCGTCATGCCCGAAGCATTAACAAGTGCCAGTGTATATTTACACCAATGTAAGTATATAAAACACTCTGAGAAACCACTGCTAACTGATTTCACAGGATAAATCGTGCATCCTAAGTAGAAATGCTGGCTGCATTCCGTAGAAGATGCATATCTGATCGCAGTGTTGGTAATGTTGGAGGGCAGGTAGAAAAATGTTGAAGAGTTGGCCCATATGATACGAGGCAATGTGATTCCTTCCTAATCAGTTCTCAATGGACACACTACGCACCTTTTCTCTGCTGATGCTTGAACCAACCAAAGACGCTCGCGGCAGCAATGGTGGTAACAGGACAACTAGAGCAGAAGTGAACATCAGTATCTGTAATTCAGCATCCTAAAATCCTAATATGATGGTTGTCTTTAAGGAACATTTTTTTTAGTAAGCATGGCTTGCCGCCTCCTTTGTGGTAAATGATGCAGCAGTACAAGCCTAACAGATCATGTTTCAACTATGGTCAGATATGATGATACTGATGAAATTGTGTGTCTATACACACACACACACACACACACACACACACAGACGCGAAGACAGTGAACCCACTGATGCAGAATGAGGGAATGTATGCGAAGATTGTGAACAAGTAAATTCTATTGTAAGTAAATCTCTAAACTTCATCAAGGACATTCATCTCCATATACCTCAACACGTCGCTGATCTGTCTGAATCAGCAGAAGCATTTCCAATCTGCACACATGTTGTTTCGACAAGGCACAGAACACTAGCTCATCTGCATATGGAAGAGCCTCTCAGAGGATTTTGTTTTTGCAATCATGTACGCTGAATGTAAAAGGATTCAAAAGTACTGGAGAGATCAGGAACTGCAGGTTCAGCTTTGTTGATGCATAGCTGCAGAATTTCGGGTTTCAGTGTTTGTAGCATTATTACTGATCTTAAACTCTGCAGGTGGCTTGTACCAACATGTGACGAACGCTGACAATCTCACACTGCGAGAGGCACAAGGAGTCGTTCAGTTGAACACGCAAGCAAGAACGGAATGGAGATGGATTCGCATCACCTCACCTCACCGCGCCTAGCTCCTCTGCTCTGCTCCGGGCCACAAGCCCACAGCCAGCCGCGCTCGCCTCGTCCTCGTCCTCGTCCTCGCCGTCGTCAGGGCACGCGTCCAGCCCCGTCCGCTCCTCGATCTCTCCAGCGCGGCGGTGAGTTCGCCGCCCGGCCGCCGTAGGGTACGTAGGTAGGGTTAACGCGAACAAACCAGGCGGCCAGCGTCGGAGGGGAAGGCGGCTTCCGCCCCGCCGCTGTCAGGATGTGGGCCCTCCTTGTCAGCTATGCGGGAGGGCCCGAGACTTCTCGGCCTTCAAATACTCGCGCCTTCCCGGTGCGGACCAACTGCCAGAGGACCCCTGTCTCTGACGTGGCGTAACAGTGACTTAGTAACAGACATGTGGGCCCCCCAGGAGCCGGGCCGGTGGGCCCTGACGAACTCGCCCTCCCCTGCTCCGCGCGGCGAGGAACAAGAACCCACGACACGAGCCCGAGGAATTCTCGCCACCCCTGGCTCGATCGCCGTCGCCGGGAGGAAGAAGGAAGGAAGGAAAGAGGCGGCCGGTCGGTCGCCCTCCCGATCGGAGCGCGGCGCGACGCGATCGACCATCCATGGATGTGTTCAACGGGGTGCGGTTCGTGCGGCTGCGGTGCTGCGCGCGGCGCGGCAAGTACCTGGCGGCCGACGCCGACGGGTCGAGCGTGTGCCTGACGGGGCAGCGCGGCGTGCACAACGCCGTGTGGGCGGTGAACCACGCGGCGGGGCCCGACGGCGGGCCCTGCGTGCTCCTCCGCGGCGCCTACGGCCGGTACCTGCTGGCCACCAGCGTGCAGGCCGGCACGGGGCCCTCCCACGGCGTGGTCACCGCGCAGGACGGGCTCGGCGGCGCCCCTCCGCAGCCCGGGATGCTGTGGCAGGCCATCCCGCGGCGGACCACCTTCGTCATCCGCAGCGGCACGGGAAGGTACCTCCGCGCCAACGGCCGGAACCTCCAGTGGCGCAGGGCCGTCACCTCCACCGGAGACAATGGCAGCACCATGATGCAGTGGGACATCGAGAACGTGCCCATCCGGATGACCCGCCCCTGCATTCTTGATCCCACCTACCAGTTACATACGTACGGATCGCTTCCTGTCCTTCTCAATCGGAAGATGATCGTGTGTGCAATGCGATGCGATGAACAGCTGACGCATGGGCGGCGGCGGCCGCTGACGGAGAGCGAGGTGGCGCGGCAGATCCGGTACGTGCGCGGCGAGACGGACTGGAGCGTGGAGGTCGATGCAGCTCAACACCCACAACCTGATGCAGCTGCGGCTCACGCTGGCGTGCCGCCTCGGCGCCAGCAGGGACGTCACCCGCACCACCCTCTGCGTCCGCGCCGGCCGCTACGCACACCTCAGCCCCCTGCTCGTCGACCTGCCCATCGGCAACGACCGTATCGACATCGTCATCCTCAACCACGGCACACCAGGTGGGTGAGGTTCACTTTCAGCTCACAATTCTCAGATCAGATCAGGCAATTACATGACAATGAAAGTTCTTCCCATCCCGGTGCTTTCTGCCAATTACATGACAAAATTAAAGGTCGCGCTAAGTTGTAGTTGTAGTCCTACATTTTTGTGCAAACAGTATTTCATAAGCTCCATGTTTCATTGCCAAATGCTTTCTGTTAAGTTGGGTTAGTTAACAGAGGTAATGCAAATGATTCATAATCTGAATCTGTCGTTGTCCTTTTAAGCACTTGATACAGATTGTGCAAATGTTTCAGTCATTCAGAAGCGGTACCAAATGCTGATGTTACTATTCACTGTTCCCCAATGATTTCAGCGGACAATGATTTGCGGTACCCAGATTTGCATGCTCCAAGAGTTTTAGATAGCAGCAACGTCTCTGACAAATGAACAGCCAATCTGAACACATCTTACAGAGGTGACATCCCGGGGATTCTTTTTCAGTTCTCTTGGAGCGCTTGAATAAGAGCAGAAGAGTAGCTCAGTTCTCTCACATAAATTTCCAATAGATGTTCTGACCTCAGTTCTACTCATGGCCCATGGGACTATGGGAGCCTATTTTTTCCAAAAACCAGGATGGTTAGTTTTGCTATGGTTTTGACAACGATCTGCACATCTTACTGAAACTAGTCACTGAACATATTCATTGAACAGGCAGTACATGTTTTTGACAGAGAATGTTGGCTTGAAAGACTGAAAGTAAACCTTCCTCGCAAAGTGATTCTTCTGCTGCTGATATGTTGACCTACATCGAGTGATCTGTAAAAGTATAATTTTAAGTTCTAACAGACATCTTAGTGAAAAATGTGAAACAGTAACTGGTGTTTTTCAGTACTTTGGATAAAGTGCTTTATTGTAGTGTTTTTCAGTAAACTCAGTACTTTTTTTTCCTATGTATATTCTTCTGGTACAAATTAACATGATTCCTTAGTAAAGATCTGCAATGGCTTCTATAAGAACCTGTATATTACTGTGATTTTGCATATGATATGTTATTTGCATTGCATTGGAAAGGTTTCTTTCAAAAGAGAAGTTTGGGGAGTGTTTCTTATAGGCAATGTGATTTTATAGACTCCTGCGAGCAAGTTTTTTATTTATTTAGCAGAGCAATTCAGAGTGCACATTCATAGTAGTATCTCGAGGTACAGGCGTACAGCACACCATAGAATGTCCACAGTACATCGTAAAGTACATTGAACATTGGAGATTTCATTCAACAGAAAGCGTTAGTGATCTTTTTCTTTGATTGAAGTAACGATTGTAATGCATACTGAATATTTTTCGAGGGCAAAAATCAAGCCAAAGCAAAGATTAGAGCTTAAAGATGCACCCAATAACATATCAAACTGGAAGGCAGTAGTACTTAAATCACCAAGCTAAGTGCATACGAGCACTTTTTAGATTCATAGTGCATACGAGCATGAGCATGACAAATCTGAAACTGACAGACGCAGCCAGGACTGAAACTGAAACACGATACAGCGATAAAAACGATAACAAGCAGACATGGCATTTCCGGAAACTGAAGCAGCAGCACTAATAAAGCTTCGTTCGTCTCCTGGCAAGACGACAAGCATCGGCAGTTGTGCATCGATCGATCACTTCTTCCTCGTCAGGAAGACATCCGAGAGCACCGTGTCCGAACGCAGCACGGCCTTGAGAAGAGCCAGCCCCTGACGGCCAATTCAAAAAAAAAAAAACGCGCGTTAATTACAATTGACAGACACAGGCGCCAATCCAGTCCAAGAACGAACCTCGTCGGTGCCGACGGTGACGAACTTCTCAGCGAGCTCGACGTCCTTGCCGGCGGTGAACTTGTTGATAAGCGTGATACTAGATATCGCCGACATGGGCGTGACCTCGAGCCCGTCGGTGACCATGTACGTCACAACCCCCTTGACGTACCCTCCTCTTCCCCCCTCGTCGCCGCCCGCCGCCGACGAGGAAGCAGCAGCGGCGTACGGCAGGACGAAGGCGACCTCGGTGGCCATAGGCAGCTTGCACTGCGGGCACGTGGCGTTGGCCTCGGCGGCGGCGGTAGCGCAGTACCCGGCGCAGGTGTAGAGGCGGAACCTGCCGAGCGGGGACTCGCCGTCGCCGTCGCCGCCGCGGCTACCGCTCAGCAGGAGCAGCTCGCGGGCGTCCGGGTGCAGCACCTTGGGCTGCAGCAGGTCGGAGCGGTCCGTCCCGGGCTGCAGGTACGACGCGCCCATCCGGTCCACGCTCTCGTACAGCCGGCCCACGCTGCCGTGCATGGTGCCCGCGGAGACGAGCTTGGCGACGGCGCCGATGGGGAGGGTGAGCAGGCTGAACACGAAGTCCACGAACTCCTTGCCCGCCTCCGCGAACAGCACCTTCTTCGCCTTGTTGTCGATCAGGAGCTTGAGAGAGATCTTGGAGGAGGCCATGGATGGATGGGTCGACCGATTGGTCGGTCTCGGGAGGGAATGAATCGGGGTATGGTGTTGATGGCTTGGCGACCGGCGAGGAGAACGAGACGGTGGTGGCGTCGAGTGCGCGCGTTTGTTTGGTTTTATAGCCGCGGGAACTGATGAAGATGAATCGTTTGAGCTGGTGGGATCGAAATCGAGTTGCAGGAGTCTCCTTGGCTTCTGACGGTAGAGAAATCAAGACGATGTGTGGGGAAACAATGCGGCAGCCAGCCAGCCACCCGTGTTTAATCCGTACAAATCTATAGGAATAATGTTTTTCTCTCGCAACGGACCAGTCTATAAAGCAGCAGAAGCCGTTTTAATATCAGCCGAACAGAACGTAAGGTGAACTTTCCATCTTCTCAACACCAGTGCAAGTTCGAATTGAAGGAAGAGTTATCACCAGTTCACCACTATCTTCTTGTTTTCTTTCCTGTGCGTGGGATCGAGGTAAATGTGCCTTGGTGCTGCTGATGCAAAGCTCCTAGCAGCCTACACGTGGAACATTTGAGAAGACCAATACTGTATGACTAGTTAATCCATACTGATTTATCTATCTTCTCAATTCCTTTCCTTTGCTCTATCCAAATGATTTTGCACATGCATTCCTTTGTATCCTCAATCCTCTGTTTTGCAAATGAATTCCTACAAAAATCCTATGTTTTTCCTATTCCTTTATTTGATCATTCATGTGTTCTAAAGGGGGGCCTCAACACTAGCAGCAGGGGGCATTGTGCTGAGCATGACGGAGAAAATAAACGCTAATGAAGCCATGGTCACAAAAGAGAAGCAACTGATTTTAGAGCAGCGCATGGGAGTTAAAATGGACGATAAATCAAACCGAAAGAGAGGTATGGTCTCTAACTCTCTACTCCGTATAAGACAACGTGGCATTTTGACTTAGCGGCTTAGCGTTGACGTGGACCTGTCGTATTTACCCTACTAACTAAACTTAGGACCTATACCTATTTGCCAGACCTCCACCATCAGCTCCTGAAACTCTCACAGAGGATTGGTGTAGGATGAAAGTAAGACCTTGGACCCCCTTCTCTAAAGTTTAGAGCTCTAAAAACTTTAAATAACTTTAGCTCGTTTTTAATGTCTAAAGCTCTAACCGTGAGGTAGGATAAAGTTTAGGCCTAACTTTAAACCATCTGTTTGAAGACTTTAGCTCTAAAGTTTAGAGGTCAAGAGTTTAGGTCAGGGGATCCAAACAAGCCCTAAACAGTAGCTTCATCCGGCTCCAACCCACACCCACGGACCCCATATGCGTAGATGTCACATTTACCTCCAACTGGCGGTGGGGAAGAGTGCGGGTCACCGGGGCATGGCTGCCAAGGCACAAAGCCCGCTGTTCGGGAGGGCGCGCGAGCCGCCAACCGTGACCGTGACCCGCCATTAAGACGGCGCGTGCCGAAAACTTAAAGTCTTCATTCGCCATGTATATACTCCCTCCATGTCGATGTCGATTAATCCATGTCGATTAATCTAGCTTAAATTTGACTAAGTTTATAGTCAATAGTATTAGTATTTAAGCAAAATTTGCTATAGGACAATGAAAAGTGACCCCTCTTTGCTAGCGGACATATAAAATGGAGCAGTTTGCTGGTGAACACTCTTGTTGTTGTCAAATTTGCTTCTGGACACCGTGGCCAATAAAATATTAATTTCTTGCTCCCGAGGAGAGAGAATGGTGGTGAAATATCCTTTTGCCCTTGGCTCTTTCTTCTTCCTCCCTCCCTTCGCTGGTCCCCATCTGCCCAGGCCGTCATAGTCGAGCTCTCTCCTGCAGATCGGGCCGTGACTCCCCTCCCCTCCCCTCCCCACTCCACTGGTTGTGGCGGCGCCATCCCTTGGTGATCGCGGCACGACCAGCTCGTGATGGCCGGTGTGTATGATCCAGAACATGCTGGTTGAATTAAGTTGAATACCAACAATTTGTTTCTTTGAAACAAGTGTTGTAGTTCCAAATGAAAGGTTGTTTGCAATGATGATGGATTTACCACCAGGGCGTGGAGGGTGGGGGGCTCGTGCCCCCTACGGCGGCCGAGCCTGTAGAGCCCCCTCTTCTCCGGCGGATGCTTTGTCGCTGCACGTCTCTTCTCTAGCGGATACTTTGCCGATGTGGTTCGGCTTTCGTAGTGGATACTTTGCCGCTACCGTTGTGCATCTCATCTCTGGTTCTTCTTTGACGGATGCTTTGCCGCCGTCGTTGTGCCGGCTTTCTTGGCGGATGCTTTGCCATAGAGGTCGCTTTGGTCTTTTTCTATGACAGATGCTTTGTCGCTGCTACTACCGGAAGCTTTCTCGTTTTCTATGGGTGGATACTTCACCACCGTGGTTTGACTACCACTGCGTAGATGTCTAGGTTCAGGCTCTTGGGGTGTTGTGGCCGAGGGTCCTTGTATCTTTTCTCTTCGCTTCTCTCTTGTTACTCATAATGTCTTTGGAACTGCTGTGGTAATTATAGGATTATTTGTGAGTCCTTCTACGCTTCCAAACTCTAATTCCTCTTGACGAAAAACATGCGTCACTGTACAATCGTGAAAAAATGAAACGGATGCAATAGTAATCAACTCAAATCCAACACAAGAATGCATCTAATCACCAGTACACTTAGGTCAGACTTAGCTGCCAACATAACATAGATGAACAAACACAGATTGATGTATAGCTAGATAGTGATAACATGTCATCTCAGTTGCATTTGGTGTTGGGCTTCTGAACAACCGCCTCCCCTTCCTCCTCACTCTCATCGTCATCCCTGTAGACATCAGACCAAAACGTAACACGAGGGTCATCCCTCAAGTTGGGTATGTCGAGCGTCTTAACCCACTCCAGGTGCTCGAGCAACTCCTTATCCATGATGAGGTCGCCGTTCTCGTCCCCGACGACGAGGTTGCTGTTCTCATCCCGCCCTATGTAGACCCAATCGTCGTCGTCGTCACATCCTCCGTCGACGGCCATCGAATCACAAGGCTTCTCGGCCGCCTGCTTCCTTTTGGTAGTGCACCCATCCTCACCGGCCTTCAGCATCTGGCCCTCCCCCACACCGAGACCGGCCGCCGCCCAGGAGCAAGGCTGCAGCGGAACAGACGACGCTGCCTCGCCGTGGGCCGCCGCTCCATCACCGGCCATCACGAGATGATCAGATCCGATTCGCAACTCGATCGGCTCCACGAGACGAGAGAGATCTTCTGGCGGATATATATGATGACGAGTCGTCGTCCTCCCCAATTCCTGTTCGGCGATCGTTCGTCTGGCGCCAACGTTCCGAGTCCAACACAGGGTCCACTTTCTGTTTTTCGTTTTTTATTACTCCGCAACGATGCTGTTACCTTGATTTGGAGCGAACGAGTTTTCATTTTCAAAATTTCCTTTTTATTTTTCTGTTGTTATATTTTTTCTGCTATGAACATTTTTTTCCAATTTAGATGTTTGTCCGAATAAGTTATGTAAAATAAAATCGCTAGAGAATAAAAACTTATATGTATAAGTTATGTTATTTATAAAATGTATTATTATTATATAAAGTTGTGCCAAAAAATCATAATAGGTCTATCCCCTAATAATCATGAAAGAAGTTTGGGCTATAAAGGTTACATAGAAAAGTTATCATGATAAATTGTCTATAAAATTACATAAAAAATCTATATTAAAAAAGTTAACTTAAAAAATGTGGTGATAAGTTTTGTTCAGAATGTTATACAAAAAAAGTTATGAGTATAACTTTGCAACTTTCTAAGAAATTGTGCCGGTAAGATGTGTTTTACGGAATATTATACACAATAAATTGGAAACTCCCAATTCAGGATGTTTGGAAAGATTGAAAAAAATACATCTTCAAAAACTTCCAACCCCAGTTTCCACTCTTTCAGCACTTGGGAAAAAGGTCCCGACCGTGCGGAAAAATACGCATATGCTCGCGACTTGGGAAACCACTCGCGCCATTTTCCAAAACCCACTCCCAATCTTTATTTTTTTTTGGCAAGATTGAAAAAAATTGCTCTCCAACAACTCCTTATATAGCTCCCAATTTTTCAGCACTTGGAAAAATCAACCCAATCGTGCAGAATATATTCTCTCGTATCTATCGACCAATGTGGAGGTGGAAGGAC